>NC_056731.1:60510211-60810211 GCF_019279795.1 Protopterus annectens
CGGACTTTGTACTTGATGTTATAACTTTTTATAACATTTCACTATCTCATTTACATTTGTTTTAGGTCATAGATGTGTATTTATACTATGTCCTTCTGTATTATGATGAATAAACTATCTTAGCTTTTTTAAATGTATTTTAGAAGTATATCAGAAGGATTTCTGTATATATGTAAATGAACTAGAGTGTAAGTCAATTAACTATGTCATGTGCACCAATGAACTTCTTCCATTGTATATTTAAATGCTTTGTTTTTAATGGCAGTTGTTGAAGTTTTGAAAAAGCCATTTGGTGAAAGCGCTTAACTCTAGCTAGCTATTAAAGTTCTCATTTGGATTATACTTTTGTGCGATTCTTTTTGGGTTGAAGAACCAGCTACACTTGCTTTACTTTGCAGCATACTACTTTTATGAGCTGAAAAAGCTGTTTTACTTTGGAAATAGAGGTTTGCTGTTTTTGTTTTTGTTATTTTACATTGGGAACTGGATTTTTTACTGCAAAGCCATTTCGCTCCTTTTGTGGTTAATTTATTTATGATACACTGTCGCCTGAATTAGAGCTGCCTTTTACTGCAAGCAACTTGTTGCCTGGTTTTAATATATATATATATATATATATATATATATATTTATGTATGTGTGTTTGTGTGTATGCATGTATATGTGTTTATGGATATATATATATGTGTGTGTTTGTGTGTGTGTGTACGTGCATGTATATATATATATATATATATATATATATATGTGCTCGTGTGTATGCATATATATCTGTGTTTATATATATATATATATATTTATGTCTGTGTGTCTGTATGTGCGTGCGTATAAGTGTGCGTGTATGTATGTGTGTGTGTGTATATGTATATATATATATATTTATATTTATATATATATACACACACACACACACTGACATATACGTGTGTGTGTGTCTGTGTGTGTGTATATATATATGTATATATATATATAGTTGTGTGTGTGTTTTTATTTTATTTATATATATATATATATATATATATATATATATATGTGTGTGTCTGTGTCTTTATGCATATTGATATATATATATATATATATATATATATATATATATATATATATATACACACAAACGGATCCGAGCCTGTCAGCATACCAAGCAAAAGATCCGAACTCTAATCTCCTCCCCCTTACTTATACAATAATGCATCCTCCTTGCAATCCTCAGATCTCGTTTGCTGTGGCTTTGCCAGCATGGGATTTTTGAGCTCTAGGCAAGTTTGTCAGGGTTTTCAAAATTGTTTGGTCTGTGTGTGCCCGTTTGATATTTCTGTTGATAATTTAGTTTATCTCTCACTATGGGTTTCCTTCCTCCCTAGATATTTGCATTTTGTAGTTTGAAAGGTTTTAACTTTCTGTTAGTGTAAGCCCCCCCCTTCCAGCCCGTAGTGTGTGTGTGTGTGTGTGTGTGTGTGTGTGTGTGTGTCTGTTTACTATGTCGGAAAATCAGAAAGTGACTTTCTCTAAGTGCACAGAGTGTGGCCGCAAGCTGTCACCAGCCGACAGTCACACTCTGTTTGTAGTTTGCTTGGGGTTGCCTCATTTGTCATCCGGCTGCAAAATCTGTGTGGCCTTCAACCCCTGAGCCCTGCAGGATCGCAGGAACAACGTAATTCTTGCTGGTCTTCTACCCGCTTAATCAACTTTTTCCTCTTCTGCTTCCACAGCTTCTTCACCAACCACGGCTGTGGCTGGGAGCTTTCCGGCCCTCCTCCCCTGTCCAGGACTCGCCCTCCCACCTTGCCACAAGGAGAAAGAGAGGCCAAGAAAGAGATAATGAAGGAAAAACACAGGGAGACAGAGAGACATTCAGAAAAAGAAAAAGATAGAGAGAAGGGCCTTAAGCAGCAGGCCGAGTTGGATCCAATGGACCCTCCCACTAAGGTGATTTTGTCTCCTGTTAAAGTTACCAGGCCATCCTGTCTTCGCCTCCATTCACCATGTTTTTCTCCGGAGCCAGAGGAGGAGGTTAGACCACTCTCAAGGTCGTCTTCGCGTCGGCTCTCCCTCGAGATCGACTCTGTGCATCTCTGAAGCAGACATGGATCGGATGATGCGAAGGTTTCTACAAACTCAACTGCAGATGGGGGTGTTGCTGGCTTCCCCCCTCTGGTGCAGGGAGTTCAGCTCCATTTTTCGCCCCGGTAGCTCCTTCTCCGATCCACCATCGGTTCTCGGAGTCTATGGATCCAACGACCCCCGGAGTCAGGGGTTCTGCGCCGATGGTACCTTCAGCCTTGACGCCGGCCATGCTCCCGAGGCTTTGGATATTTGTCACCTTTTTATTTGTGTATTTTTAAGGGCAGACTTTTGCTGTATTTACTCTTTCCTTACATGATTTACTGTTTGGGTCACACATAATACTGCTTTTGTAAGGCATCTGCAATTACATCCAGTGGCAGATCTGTTATCATGATGGATTCCTGCAAGAAAAGAAAACATAAAAATGTCATTAGGTATATATTTTGCTCTTTTACAAGCCTTTGCTTGTAGTTCTCTTCACTTAGAAGTGTGACGTAGAACTATTGCACATCTTCAACTCCTGATCTGTATGTTTGACATTTTCTTTTAAGTAAGGTCTGCATTATTAACTGTGTTTGTTTTTTTTAAGTTCTCTTGTTCACTCTTTAGAAACTTTCCTGTATCTTATGACCAATTGTAGCAGGTGTCAGTGATGAAGATGGCATCATTGCAAAGAATGCTCGGTACTAGAGGGAGTCTTTATTTATTTATTTATTTTTTTTTTGCAGAATAATGTTTGTTTTTTTTCATACTGTTAGATTTTACATCACTTGTTACCCAAGTCAACATTTTTATGCATTCCTATTTGCTTAATCTTTTCCTTTTATATACATTGTGTGTGTGTCTCTGTCTGTGTCATGGTTACTACAAGGAAGAAAAGGTAATTTTTGGAGAAATTACTTTTATTTGCGTCAAAATGCAGCACACTGGAGTAGCACTCTATCTGACACCATATAGCTAGATCATAGCTGTCAGTGGTGGCTTTGCCCCTTGTTTTACGTTCTGCTGCAAGAGGTTTAGTGGTGTATATCCACTGTGATGCTTTCTTTTTCACATATTTACTGCTCTTTTTATACAGCATTGTCAAGTTTTACTGTCATCACTTGTGAGTGTGGGTGGTGCAGTTTCAGATCATTTTTTCATGGACTGCTTACTTAAGCTTCTGGTGATAACTTAACCTATATGAGTCTTTCAGATAATGGAACTGTTTCAAATTACTCTTATCTGTAATATGCTCAGGAGATACCACTTATTGTTTAAATTGTACCATTAAAGAATAGGTAAATGTAATGGTAGTTTGGCCTGTCCAGTGCAGAGAGTGATAAAGCCTTTACTATTGCCCAGCTGACCTAGTTAGTAGCTTGGATGACTGACAGTGTGGCAGTGATGAATGGATGTTATCCTGTGGGAGTCAGCTTTGATGATCTCTGATAGAGGCTGGGAACATCATGATTGGAAGTTGTGGTCCGGGGAGGGGTAGGTTAATGGACATGGCTGAGCTGCTATGGAGGCAGGGTAAAATGTCATACATCCCCATTTCATGACCGCCCTTCAAATGTACCTCAGAATTTGTTAAGGAGGGTGAGGGGAGTAACATGAGTAAGCTATTAGAAAATCCTGCTAGGCAGATGTAATCATCCATACCCCCAGGACGTCCTCAAGTTCAGCAACAGACCTAGCCCTACTGAAGAAGTCTAGGGGATAGGAAATTGCTGGTAGATGCAGCGATGGACATGGGGCACTTGATAGAGTGCCAAAGAATGATGCAGATGGAAGAAAAAGCCCCCCACCAACCCACCCACAAAAATAAATGTAAAAGTTAATTTGTAGTTTGAAGTCCCCCGTGCTTGGAATTTACATCCACTCATGATCTTAAAGTGCGTGTCCAGTGCCTCACTATTTTTTCAGGGTATAGTGCAATACAGTGCATGCTAATTTTCAGGCATGAGCGCAAGGCCCTGTTTATCACCTTAAATTTTATAGCATGTGGCAGTTTTAAAACATGTTAAGCTTTTACCACCTACTTATTGCTGTTGGTAGTGACTTCAAATCACCAACATCTCCTTCAGAAAGTCAGTCATTTTTTTTTTGTTTGTTTTGTTTTCTTAAAGATGTTCTTCGTGTTTCACTGTTGCAGTCATCCCCTGTGGGTTATCCCTACTGTGGTAGTCCTCGGCCAGCCCGAATACCAGAATCACTGTTTTTTTGCATTGGCTGCAGTTGCCGGTAGTCTGACGTCAAGTCATCAGTGCTATAAAGCAAGGCAGCCAATGTCATTACATATATATATATATATATATATATATGTCATTACATCAGTCTTTCTTGCCATGAAGCCCGTAGCAGAAGCAGTTTGCATGAGTGCCAGTCAGTCGCTACCAGAACTCAAATTTCTGCTGAAAACGTCTAAAGCGAAGTACCCCATTGGGGATCCTTTTTTTCTTGCACTAACTGATGTCCAGAAAAGTTAACAATTGTCTCGTCTGTGGAAAGCAGATCCCACACCGAGAATTCCACTCTTACTGCATCACTTGTTTAGGCCCAGACCACAAAGTCCCTCATTGCCAGTTCTGTGCCCTATTCAATGCGAGAACCATTCACCATAGAACTCTTTTCGTAGACAGTTATTTTCATGTTCCGTCTTCGCATTCTAATATGGCGTCTGTCAGCCAACAATCTGTGGACATTCTGAAACTCATAGAGATAAAGGTAGAGACAGACCACACAAGGCTAAGACTTCCGACGACGCTACCGCTAAGCAGGTCATCAGTTCTCCAGAATTCATTGAGGCACTTTCACAGCCTCTGATGCCCGATTCGTTATCTGTGCAGGCGACTACTGAGACCCATTTGGAGTCCGGTATGCCACAGAAATCTTCTTCATCTTCCGAGCCTTTTGTTGTCTCTGCCTCGGTTGGGTTCAGAGCTGCTACGCAGACACTGACTTCCGAGGAGGCCTTTCGCACTACCGAATCTAGACAAACAGATGTCTTCTCTCCTGACTACTGTTTCTCTCAGACTGATGGATTCTCTCAGGCTTAGAAGCCAGGCCACTCCTAGGAAATCTGCTTCTAGCCACCATCTTGCTACTGCTCCACCACCCCAAGCACAAATGCTGAAAACGGCGGAGGATCTCATCTCCCTTATCTGAGGTAGTCAGGCCACAACTTCTAAAAGGAAAAAGCACCCTTCTCAAGAAAATATGACAGAACAGGATTCTGAGGAATCTGACTATTCAATTTTTGAAGAGGAACAGCATCCCTTAACTGCTTATGAGGATTCAGACGCAGAGGAATCCATCCCTTCTGCCTCCCCTCCAGAAGACCTTTCCTTTGGGGAAACCCTTCACTCCCTCAGGGAACATTTCCAATGGGAATCCCAGGATTTCCCATAGTCTAAGAAAAGACTTAGAGATTTTCTGGACCTGCCTCAACACAGACGCCTGGCCATCCTCCCTATTTTAGAGGTGGCAGATGATGTTTTCCATGAATCCAGCTCCCAGTAAACCTGACAGGTACTACAAAGTACCAGATTCTCACAAATACCTATACAGAAATCCTTCTGCAGACCCAGAGGTCATTACACAGAGACCTAAAGGAGCTAAGACTAGTTCTGCCAAAAATCCTCTTCCTTCTGACAAGGACTCCAGAGCTCTGGACAGATGGGGTAAAAAAAGTATACATCTCTGCAACCTTAGCTATCAGAGCACTCAGTTGTCAGTTCCATATGTTAAAATATCAACAACACACTTTAGAACTATTAAAACAGAAAATTGCTACTTTTCCTGACTGTGCCAGTTCAAAAGAGTTTGCAGATTTACTGCACTCTGCTTGTCAAGTGGCCACTTATTACAATGTGGATATGATGCCCTAGAAACCTCTAGCAGGGCAGCAGTGACAGGATCTGTTATTAGGAGACATGCATGGCTGAAGGAAGAACCTCACCCTGATCATTTCAAGTCTAAACGTATTGATGCAACTCTAGATAAGGAGCGCTTGTTTGGGGAAAAAGCAAGAAGAGGTGCTTAAAAAGATGGAAGGCAAAGATGGAAGACAAAGCAAAATCTGTGCAAACAGTAAAAGATTTCTTTCAGGTTCAACCACCAAGGTTCAGTAGGAACTTTCCCTCTAACCCTGTAAGCACTGGGCTTTCCCTACACCTAGCAGACAGGGCCAAGGTAAGCCCCGCAGGGACAGACCATCCAGGCTCCTATCCCAGGGACAGCAGAGAAGCAAACACTGGACCACTTCCATCTCTGTGGTAGGGAGTTCTAAGCCAACCTTCTATGGCAAACAGTCACAATGACTCCACCCCCTGCCCTCCCTTCACTCATCAAAGATAAGGAGGAAGGATCTCCCTCTTCAAAGACAATTGGCTTTCTGTAACAAAGGACCAGTGGGGGTCTTAAAGATCATTTGTCAGGGATACAAATTCTCATTCAGTGAACTCCCAATTCCAAGAGGGTACCTGGACTTCCCTCCAAATCAGTGGGCAGAGGCATTGACACAGGTACAAACTCTATTCCCAAGGGGCAGTAGAACCTGTACCTTTAGATCAAACAGGCAAAGGATTTTATTCCAGACTATTCCTTGTTCCCAGAAAAGAGAGCACTTGGCACCCCATCCTGGATCTCTCGATTCTGAACACCTCCCTGGTGGTCACTAGATTCAAAATGCTAACTTTGCAGGTGGTGTTGCCTATACTAACAAAAATGCCTGGCCCATGACCCTAGACCTAAAAGATGCTTACCTCCACATCCCCATGAAGGAATCGTGGAGGAAATTCCTGTGCTTCAGAGCAGGAACAGAACACTTTCAGTTCTCTGCGCTGCCCTTTGGCTTATCTACTGCACCCAGAGTATTCACCAAATGCTTGGCCCCGGCCAGAGCATTTTGCAAGCAAAGAAATATACAGATTTACCCTTACCTGGATGACTGCCTTATTCAGGCAGAGTGCAAAGAAAAGCTGCTCTAAGGCATTCTCTTTGACAAATCATTCCTAACTTCCCTAGGGTTCACCATCAACAAGAAGAAATCAAAGCAAAACCCCACCAGGAAGATCATTTTCAGACACAGCATCCCAAATGGCCTTTCTTTCCCCAGAAAAGCAACGGTTCCTGCCTCTCTACTTTACCGATCTGGCTTATGTAAGTGACCTCACCACGAGGAAGTTACTGCAAGCCCTGGGATACATGGCATCTTGCAACCTTCTCATTCCTCTGGCCAGGCTTCACATGAGAAAACTTCAGTGGTATCTAAAGAACCTTTGGTGCCAGCACTCTCAGTCCCTAGAGACCTCTCTCTCTGATCACATGTATAAGGGCCTAGTTTTTCTGGTGGGCACACACCTGTACCAGGAACAAGATTCTTCCCTTCATCCTCTGCCCTACCGGCCAGACCATCACCACCGACGCCTCAGACATTGCTTGGGGAGCTCACTGAGCAGTCAGGTGCACCCAAGGTCTTTGGGATGCCCAGCAACTTCACTTGCACATCAATCAGAAATAAATGAGGGTAATACAAAAGGCTTTGACATCTTTCAAACCCAATCTCAGGCCAGGGGTTCTTCTTATAAAAACAGACAACACCACAGTAATGTGGTATATCAACAAATTGGGGGGGGGGTCTTACCCCCTGTGTAGGTTAGCCATGAGCCTTTGGCTTACAGCTGCCTCCATGGGTCTACGCCTAATTGAAAATAAACTAAACGGCTCAGAGTGCAGAGAGGTGAAGAGTAGCAAGACCAAGTGAAAAAAGAAAACTGCACCAAACTTACACAACCACCACATTTATTAGCAAAAAATAAAAATAAAAATAGGATAACGTTAGCACTTTCACGACTTCCACCATACTATGGATCCTGTAATTAATGAAGGAGCTTCCATTAATGAAGGAGCTGGAAAAGCTACTAATGACCGATTCTTACGAATCCTGGATATACAAGACAATCCATTGCTTGACATTAATTCTGCTCATATAATGGATCATGACCTTTGCATTAGCACTCAAGTACCTACATTTTTGGAACACTACAGGGACCTTGAAAACAAGATGTACAAGTACAAAAGTCTACAATGGCAATGCCTGCATTTGCAAGCATCTTTGGAACATAAGATAATTCCTTGAGGTTTGAGGATTTTAAATATGCCCAGCTATGGTGAGACCTACCCTGTGCTACTTCGCAAATGGCAAGAACTGAATTTACAGTTTAGTTCCAACTATGTGGAACTACTGATCAACTTCTTTTTATCCATGGAAGATGAACTCAAAGCTGATATTATTATGCTGGAGAAGAAAATTTCCAACAGCTTTTCACCTGAAATTTCAACTGATAAGATGGATCAGCTGCAAGAAAATATCACCTCCCACGAAAGAAGATTGCAGCAAACTAAACTAAAAAAATTGCAACGAGACAAACATGATTTCGAACATAATGTATTTTCCTGGCCCAGGGAACGAATAAGGTCTGTAGCTCAAGAGCACGTCAACTGTCATGATATCCAATCAGCTATTACGCCTGGGAGTTCTGATAGCACGCCCACCTTACGGAAGTTGGGCACAGAACCATCTGCTATAGTGGCACTTTCTAATAATGCCGCTACAAGTTCTAAAACTAATTTTATATCTGAACAACGGAGTAATAAGTGCCTTAGTGAAGCTGGCACTAGTGCAGACTCCCTTAGCAATGTACCAGTGATTTCACAGGCATCGAGAAGACAACAGTTCGGACAACAATATTTTTTTAGACCTGAACGCCAAGGGAAATTTCTCACTGAGAAATCCATTACCCTTCAAAACATGATCGAGGAGCATAACAAGACAAGGGAAGATGCAGAAACAACAGAATTTGCACAGCACAGCAACCGAAGAGAAGGCAGACCTGAATACAGGTTTGGTTTTAAATATCTCTTCAATAATTTTAAGCAAAGAACAAATCGGATTACTGAATAAAGGCTTATCCTTTATTCCTGCTAAACAGGCAGATCCTGTTGAAATGTTAAAGGACCTTAGGCTCCTTGGTAGGAGTGTTTACTTAAAAAATATGTTCTCTGACACAGAGGGACATAATAATGCTGACATTTCAAAATACAGTAAACCAAGTACTTTTATCCCAGCTGCTCATCTGGGAACACAATCTTTAATTAATGTTTGTGAGACAAGCTTTAGACAGCTACAATTAGAAAAGACACGTAACAGTTTTCATAATATGTCCAGCTGTGAGAACACTGCTTTACATGAATTGAAAAATATGCACTCCATCAAAATTAAACAAGCAGATAAGTGTGGAGGCATAGTAATTTTAGATAAAATGCTATACCTGAGACTAATGAGAATCTTACTTCAAGACGGTGATACTTATCAATGTGTCACTAAAGTAGTTGTAAATGCAGTGATGGAAAAGGTGTCTTTCTTGATCTTTGATCTGTTGATGATGAATCTAATAGATGAACATCTATTTAAGTATTTTAACATCAATAACCCAGTTGTCCCAAGAATCTATGTCCTTCTGAAAATACACAAAAACTTTCAAATGCCACCTATGAGACCAGTAGTCTCAGGCAAGGGGTGTGCACTGAACCACTCTCCATTTTTGTGGAGGGCAACCTCCACACATTATTGGAGGGATGTCATACTATACCGAGAGATACAAAAATGTTCCTAGAAAGGTTACACAAATGACAATTGAGAGTGAATATATCTTTGTTACTGTGGACATTGAGTCACTTTTTACATAAATACCTAACACATGGGGCATTAATATGATCAGAGATTTTCTTACTATGAGCAGATGTTATGAAAATGACAAGGTTCAACTTATTTGCAGTCTATTAGAGATTATCCTAGAAAATAATGTCTTTGTGTTTGAAAATGAGTTCTATCTCCAGAAGGTTGGCGTGGCTATGGGCACTGGCTGTGCCGATAGCTACGCCAACCTGGTGTTGGTATGTTGGGAACAGCTCTCTCTAATGTCAGATGTTAATCCCTTCTTTGGGAATATTCTATGGTATGTCAGATTTGTGGATGACATTTTTATGTTGTGGAAGGGCACTTTAAGTGAGTTAACTGATTTTGTGAATTATTTGCATACTACCACTGATTTTTTAAGATTCACACATCAACATTCCACAACTGAGATCAATTTCCTGGATATGATAGTTAAGAAATCTGAATTGAATAGGCTTAGCCTTAGTATATACAGGAAACCCACCAGGAGAAATGCCCTGCTGCACAGAACTAGTATGCACCCAACATATTGCCAAAAATGTCCTAAAGGGACAAGTATATAGAGTCCTAAGATTACACAATGAAGATGATGAAGCAAGAGTGGCACTTGAAAACGTGAATTCAGATTTCCTAGATAGAGGTTACTCTAAGGAAGAGATTGAGACCACTATAGTTCAGGCCCGGACACAAAGGGACAATAGATGCAAACCATTTTTGATGGACGTCACACAGAATGATGACCAGCATGTTTTAAATTCGACAAATAATAGTTTAGAGTAGTTTTTCAGCATTCTAGTGATGTAAATGAGTACACTTACATTATTAAAAGACATTGGCATATTTTACATGAGGTCCTGGGACTCATGGACAAGATAGGCAATATTCCATCTTTTTTCATTTAGAAACAACAAGTCTTTGAAAAATCATCTTTGTAACAAGACAGATATATATAGACCTATCCAGTCCATGCGGACTGGCACCTTTCCATGCAGACGATGTTCTGCATGCCAACAGCTTTATAGAAATAATACTTTTACACACCCCGTGCGACAATTTACTATCACAAGTAAGGGCTATGCTGATTGCAGAACAATGAATGTTATTTATTTCTCTTTCTGCCAGAAATGTGTTGTATTCTATATAGGTAAAACTAACAGAATGTTCAAGGATCCTATTAGGTACATCAACAACTGTAAGGATAGCAATGCCCTGGCCACACACATTAAGGAAACAGACTGCACACACTATTTTAAATTTTTTGTTATTCAAGTTGTTCACCTTAGTGTAAGAGGAGGTGATATAGAAAATTTAACTCAGAGCATTGAACAAAAATAGATTCTCTCTCTGGATGCTGAGAGATACCCTGGTTTAAATAGTACAACATCCTTAAAACCTTTCTTGAAGTCTCACCACCTCAGGCGTTAATTATTTTTATAGTCATTTATGTATGTATAATTTTTCTCACACACATATACATATATGCTTTTAATATAGATTTGACGTGCCTTTTTATGCCTTAATATGCCTTTATATGAGTTTTAGATGAACCTTTATGAAGATTTTTTTGTTCCAAGATGATTGTCTTAGTACTTTTTTAGATAGTAATATGTTTTTAATAACTTGTCTGTATATGGTTTTATGTAAATATATTCTGGTGTATATTCTAATAGATACTGTGTATATAGGTTTTCCTGTATATATATTTAGAGCGGTTTATTTATACTTTCACACATGCATATTTATGGACTGGCTTTTTAAAATTTTAGATGTAATTTACTATAGCATTCTCTGACTAGAACATTAGCTTGCTTTAATTATATAATTGGAACATTTGATTCCTATTTGCTGATAGCTAACATGTGATATAAACTGGCAGGAGAGTTGTTGAGCTTGTCTGATGAAGCGACAAGAGCAGTCGTGAAAGCGCTAATGTTATCCTATTTTTATTTTTTGCTAATAAACGTGGTGGTTGTGTAAATTTGATGCAGTCTACACCTAATTGTCCAATACCTACCAGGGGTCAACACCACCCTGGCAGACCACTTGAGCCGAAACTTACTGGACCCCACGAATGGCAGCTCAACAGGGAAATCTTTCTGCAAATCACTCAGGAGTGGGGGACTCGGGAAGTGGATCTCTTTGCCTCTCATCTCAATCACCAGCTGCAGATGTTCTGTACCAAGGAGTATCGCCTCCTAGTGTGGAAGGTGGATGCCTTCACCTTCCCCTGGCACTCCCTCTTTGTGTACGCTTTCCCTCCTCTGCCCCTTATTCCCAAGGTACTGATCAAAATAAGGGAGGAGAGACCAAAGGCCATCCTCATTGCTCCAGATTGACCCGGACAGCATTGGTACCCCTTACTGTGCAGCCTGACTTTACAGCCTCCCCAAACAGCTTCCCCTGATCTCAGACCTCTTGTCCCAGGGGAGGGGGAAGATATTGCACCCAGACTTAGACTCTCAATCTCTCGGCATGGCTTTTATACCTTAAAAGCTAACAATGAGTCCCTGTTAAGCAAATTGGTCCTAGACATCATCACAGAGGCCAGAAGGCCCAGCATCAGAAAATCATACGCAGGAAAATGGAAAAGATTCTGCTCCTGGAACCAGTCCAAAGGAGCCAGTACCTCCCATCCTTGCATCCCTCTTATCTTGGATTACCTAGCCAAGTTGCTCAATAGGGCCTCTCTTTCTCTTCTATTAAAATCTATGCCTCAGCCATTTCTGCCCATTTCAATTCAGACCTACCCCTCTTCTCTCATTCTTTGATTAAGCAATTATTCAGAGGGACTTCTAATATCATACCTCCCAGAAGGCCTCCCATGCCACCCTGGGACCTTAATTATGTTCTAAAAAAAAACTAACCTTACCTCCTTTTGAATCTGCTGCTTATACAGAATTGAAATACCTATCCTGGAAAACTGCCTTCCTACTAGCTATCACTTCAGCCAGAAGGGTATCAGAGCTTCAGGCTCTCATGGCTGTTGAGCCCTTCATCATTTTCCATGCAGACAGGGTCTCCCTGAGGACTAACCCCTCCTTTATGCCCAAGGTGGTATCTGATGTGACCCTTAACCAGGCCATACACTTACCCACCTTCTTTCTCAACCCTCAAAACAAGGGGGAAAGAATTCTACACTCGCTAAACATGCAGAGACAATTCCGATACTATCTGGACCGTACTAAACCTTTCAAAAAAACAGACCAACTACTTGTCAGCTATGCCCCGGGGCAGAGGGGAAGCCCATTTGCAAAAAAAAAAAAACATTTCCAAATGGATATCGCACTGTATCCATTTTTGCTACAGAATACATGGAACCCCCCCCCCAAGTCTATCTCTACCCATTTCTCTAGAGCAGCCACCATGTCCACAGCCTTCCTCAGAGGAGTCCCCACCAGGGACATCTTGGAAGCTGCCACCTGGACCTCTGTCCATACTTTACAAAGCATTACCACCTACCTCTTTTTTCTAAGTCTAGGGCAGGGTTTGCCTCTGCAGATGTTCATCGTGTTTCACTGTTGCAGTCATGACTGTAGGGTTCTCCCCTGCCGGCAGGCAGCCCCCGGTCGGCCAGAATCCCAAAGTCTGGGTCCGGCGTCGGCTTTTCAACCATGCTCCCTGACGTCAGTGCGCCAGGAGTATAAAGCTGACAGCCGACGCCATCTTCTCCAGTCTTTCTTGCCGTGCGGTGATAGCAGTTCGCAAGTGCCGGTCGGTTGACTCCTGACGAATATTTCTATTTACTTCGGTCCGAAGATTTTCTTCTTCACTCAAAGCTAAGTACCCCATTGGGGAAACTTTTTTCTTGCTCCACTCCGATGTCAGAAAAAGTTAATAATTGTATTTCATGTGGGAAGCAAATACCTCATAAGGATTTTCATTTTTACTGTATTCCTTGCTTAGGCCCTGACCACGACGTAGCTAGTTGTCGGTTTTGTGCTAGATTCAATCAACGTACAATTAAGCAAAGGTACGATTTTGCCTTTCATTACTTCGGTAGGCGCTTTAACTACAAAATGTCGTCGGATACGGTTCCATCTACTGGCGTTCACAAGCATCGCAAGGATAAAGACAGGCCTCCGAGGTCCAAAGCTGACGATAGCGCACATGTGGAGCCAGCTTCAGGTTCAGCCGTTGTCAGTGAGGCGCTTTTGCAGCCCCTGTCGTCGGCCATTTCAGAACCAACGGCCGAAACGGACTCTCATGAGGAGCCAACCAGGCCTTTAAATATCTCTGTTGCAGGACCTTCGGACAATGCTCCTTCGGATGGGTCTGGAGCCGCTGTGCAGGTACCGGCTTCCGAAGGGGTTTTCAGGCCTACTCAGCTTCAAGTAAAGACAAAGGCAAAGACTCCGTCTAAATCAAAGACTTCAACACAGGCCTCTTCTGAACCAGCTCCCAAGTCACAAAAACAGTTACTCAAGATGGCGGAGGATTTACTTACAATGATTAGGGGTTCTCATCCCCCTCCAGACAAAAGGCCAAGGCAGGATGTTTATTATGATTCCTCTGATCAGGCTTCTGTTTCCTCAGTTTCTTCTTCTGATCAGGAATATTCTTTCCCTCCTTATGAGGATTCTGATGCGGAAGAATCCATTCCTTCAGCTTCTCCTCCTGAGGATTTTTCTTTTGGGGAAACTCTGCATGAAATGAGGGAACATTTCCACTGGGAGGGACAGGAGTATTCAGAATCCAAGAAAAGACTGAGGGATTTTCTTCTTCTTCCCCAACATAGACCCCTGGCTATTCCTCCTGTTTTGGATATTGTGGATGATGCCTTTTCGGAGGCTAACTTAACTCCTGATTCTTTCCCTCCTGCTCCTGTTAAGCCTGATAGATACTACAGGGTTCCTGACTCCCATCAGTTTTTATACAAGAATCCTACTGCTGACCCTGAAACCATTTCTCAGGGCCCTAAGGGTGTTAAGGCTGCTACTGCTAAAAATTCCATTCCTACTGAAAAGGATTCTCGAGCCTTGGAAAGATGGGGCAAAAAGGTATACACTTCTGCTACTTTGTCCATTACGGCTCTAAACTGTCAGTTTCATATGCTTAAATATCAGCAATTTCTCTTGTCTGTCTTAAAACAAAAATTTACTTCCATTTCTGTCTGTGCAGATGATAAGGAATTACATGACTTATTGCATGCCACTGAACAAGTTGGAAAGCATGTTTTACACTGTGGATTTGATGCCTTGGAGGCCTCTTGTAGGGCTGCGCCCTCTGGCACAGTCATTAGAAGACATGCATGGCTAAAGGAACAAAATTTGCCAGAGCAAGTAAAGGCTAAATTATTGGATGCTCCTGTTCAGCATAATGTTTTGTTTGGATCTAAAGCTGAAGAGGTGATTAAAAAGATGGAGGATAAGGCGAAATCCATGCAAACAGTTAAAGATTTCTTACGAGTACAGCCTCCTAGATTTATCAGGAATTGGCCATCCAAAAACTGGTCCTTTCCCTCTTCAGATAGGCCTCAAAGGGGTAGATATAGATGCTCCAGAGGGAGGCCCCAAACACAAGCTGCTTATAGACCAAGACAGTGGACTGCTTCTACCCCTAGGGGAGGAGAGGACAGGCCACAGTCTCAAAGGAAACAAACTCAATGACTCCCTCTGTTGGGCTGCAGGAACGTCTTGCCTGGAAGCCCCTCTCGGAGGAAAACTGTCTCTTTTTTATCAAAATTGGACTCAAATAACCCAGGACAAATGGGTTTTGGATGTGATTTTAAGAGGTTACAAATTCCATTTTCATACTTTGCCAAGGCCAAGCGGATGGCCAGACCTTCCAAAACATCAATGGACGGAGGCCTTAAACCAGGTGGAAGCTCTTTTGGCTATGAATGCCATATAACTGGTTCCTCTTTCAGAGATGGGAAAAGGGTTTTACTCAAGGCTCTTTCTAGTCCCAAGGAAGCAAAATTCATGGAGACCCATTCTGGATCTGTCGGTCTTGAACACCTTTCTAGAGATTCCAAAATTCAAGATGCTTACTCTACAGCAGTTACTTCCAATGCTGTCCAAAGATGCATGGATGGTGACTTTGGATTTAAAGGAGGCATATTCCCATCAGGCAGGATCGCAGAAAATACCTCAGGTTCAAGGCCGGATCGAGCCACTTTCAATTCTCTGCGCTGCCCTTTGGATTGTCTACTGCGCCCAGGGTCTTCACCAAATGCCTGGCTCCAGTAGTAGCTTACTGCAGACTCAAGGGAATTCAAATTTACCCTTATCTGGATGATTGTCTAATTCAGGCAGACAGCAAGGATGTCTTACTCCAGCATCTGGACTTTGTACGAAACCTCCTCAAATTCCTGGGATTCTCTGTGAACATAAAAAAGTCAAATTTGACGCCATCACAACAGATAACTTTTTTGGGTGCTCTTCTAGACTCTACAACCCAGATGGCATTTCTGACATCCGAAAAACAATTACAGCTGGCATCAATTTTCAAAGCCTTGGCAACTCTAACCCATCTATCTGCAAGGAAATTCCTGCAGGCTTTGGGTTACATGGCCTCCTGCATCCTTCTCGTACCAAATGCAAGACTACACATGAGGAAAATACAGTGGTACCTAAAAAGTGTATGGTCTCAGCATTGCCACAGTTTGGACATACTGATTCCCGTCTTTCCTTGCCTTCAAAAGGAATTTCTTTGGTGGTCCAGGGCATGTGCTCTAAACAAAGGGAAGCCCTTCCGTCTACCTTCTGCCTCTCAGATTCTAACCACGGACACCTCGGATTATGCTTGGGGAGCCCATTTTCAGGGCAATTGTCTGCAGGGCCTTTGGACAAAGGATCATTTGCACCTGCAGATCAACTTAAAGGAAATGTTAGCCGTTCAGAAAGCTCTATTGGCCTTCAGGAATCTCATACAACCAGGACAACTACTAATACGGACAGACAACACCACAGTTATGTGGTACATAAACAAGCAAGGGGGATCTCATTCCTACCCCCTTTGCAGACTAGCCATGGATTTATGGAACACAGCTCTAGCTTGCAATCTGGATCTTCAAGCTCAGTTTCTACCAAGGAAACAAAATTTACTGGCAGACAGCTTGAGCAGAAACCTTTCGGATCCACACGAGTGGATGCTGGACACCAAAATATTCAGGATGATAGCAGTATGGGGATGTCCTCACATAGATCTCTTTGCATCCCATCTAAATCATCAGCTACAGAATTTTTGCACCAGGACTTTCCACAGAGAAGCTTGGAAAGTGGATGCCCTGTCATTCAGTTGGAGGAACCTCTCGGGATATGCCTTTCCACCTCTACCTCTTCTTCCATGAGTTTTATTGAAAATAAAACAGGACAAACCCAAGATGATAATCTTGTTGGCTCCGAATTGGCCTCAGTAGTTTTGGTATCCAACTCTAAAAAACCTATGCCTGGAGCCCCCTTGAATTTTACCTCAGTCTCCGAACCTTCTGTCCCAGCATCAGGGTCGGGTTCTACACTCTCATGTCAGAACTCTCAGCCTGGCGGCCTGGTTAATCCAGGACCTTTGATTTCTTCTTTCCTACCCAAGCAGATTATGGATGTCATTTTAGAAGCCAGATGTCCTAGCACTAGAAAATCTTATGCAGGAAAATGGAAAAGATTTTGTTCCTGGATGCAGGCTCAGGATTCTGATCCTCTTCTTCCTAACATTACTTTAATTTTACTTTACTTGACAGATCTCTTACATAAGGGTCTCTCTTTCTCTTCCATTAAGATCCATGCCTCTGCTATTTCTGCTCATTATAATACAGACCCTCCCATCTTTTCCCACCAGCTCATGAGACAGTTCCTCAGAGGAGCTAAGAACTTAAGACCTAGATCTCCTACCATTCCTGCTTGGGATCTCAACTATGTTTTGGAAAAACTAACCTTGCCTCCTTTTGAGCCTGCCGCTTCTTCTGACATCAAGTTTTTATCTTGGAAGACAGCTATCCTGTTAGCACTAACCTCTGCCAGGAGAATTTCAGTGTTACAAGCCCTTATGGCGGTGGAACCTTATATTATTTTTCATCAAGACAGGGTATCTTTGAGGACTAATCCGACCTTCATGCCTAAGGTGGTCTCCAAAGTGGCTTTAAATCAAACTATCCACTTGCCAACCTTTTTCCCCACTCCTCAAAATAAAGGGGAAAGGATCTTACATTCCTTGGATGTACATAGACAGCTACGTTTTTACCTGAACAGAACCAAGGACATCAGAAAATCAGAACAATTGTTTGTTTCTTATGCTTCAAGTTCCCAAGGTAAAGCCATTTCTAAACAAACTATTTCTAAATGGATTGCTCATGTAATCAGATTTTGTTATTCACACCATGGAAAGCAAATCCCAGGGAGCATTCGGACTCATTCCACCAGAGCTGCTGCCACTTCTGCGGCCTTCCTCAGGGGAGTTCCTACCTAGGACATTTTGGAAGCTGCAACTTGGAGTTCAGTGCATACTTTCTCTAAGCACTACAATTTACCTCTTTACTCTAAGTCTAGGGCAGGCTTTGCCTCTGCAGTCTTGCAGGGCCTTTTAGCCGCCCCTTCTTCTTTATGACCACCTCCCTTTCTTTCAGCTTTGGGATTCTACCCTACAGTCATGACTGCAACAGTGAAACACGATGAACATAGTACAGTTGTGTACACCTACCATAAATGTAGATGTTCGAGTGTCTTCACTGTTGCAGTCTGGGTTTCCCTCCCTCCTGTCCCCTCTTATTTTTACTTTTGTGTGGTTCCTTTTTTTCACCATTCTTCTGAGGTGTATTTGCTAAGGTTATGGGACCATTTTCATTTTGGAACTCCTGACATCTGGGGCAAGAAAAACTGGAAAAGATGGTGTCGGCTGTCAGCTTTATACTCCTGGCGCACTGACGTCAGGGAGCAGGGTTGAACAGCCGACACCGGACCCAGACTTTGGGATTCTGGCCGACCGGGGGCTGCCTGCCGGCAGGGGAGAACCCTACAGTCATGACTGCAACAGTGAAGACACTCGAACATCTACATTTATGGTAGGTGTACACAACTGTACTTTCTGCAGGGCCTGCTGTCCCATGCCTAGGACTCCAACCTTTCCTTCCACCCCTCTCCTCAGCTTTGGGAATCCTCCCACAGGTGATGACTGCAACAGTGAAACACGAAGAATATAGTACAGTTGTGTACACTTACCATAAATGTAGATGTTCGAGTGTATTCACTGTTGCAGTCCTGGTTTCCCTCCCTCCATCCCCCATATAACATCTTCCCGTGGGGGGCATAAGCTTCTCAGGGTGGTTTTTGGCTACCAGGACCACCTTTCCTTATTTCCTTGTGCTTCTGACGGGTTAGGGCAAGAAAAACTGATGTAATGATGTCAGGTGCTTTGCTTTATAGCACTGACAGCCTGACTACAGGCAACTGCAGCTGACGCAAAAAAACATTGACTCTGGTATTTGGGCCGGCCGAGGGCTACCACAGCAGGGATAACCCACATGTGATGACTGCAACAGTGAATACACTCGAACATCTACATTTATGGTAAGTATACACAACTGTACTTTCTTAACAGTTTTACTTGTTACAGCTTTTCTGTTCTTTTGAGACCCAAACATTTCCACAAAAGGATCTTGTATAGCTTTGTTCACCTAAATCAAATCCCATCATCTCATCTCTTCTGTCTGTAGTTCACTTAGAAGATTCCATTTTACAAAGTCTGCCTTCATAAAGTAACATCTTCAATCTGTAAATAGTTGTAGTAAATCTTTGAATACCTTTCTGTCTTTTTTTCTGAATTGTACTGAAAGGAAACCATAAACTATTATCATAATTAATTTTAGTTCTAATTAAGCAGGTATAAATTGTCTTCATCATTCTGTCTTTTCATGACTGAATGAAATTCTTAGCTTAAATTATGATCTTGTTACAGTCATTATTGTGACCGAAACTGACTGTATTATTAACCCATGCTCCAAAGTCTTTTGAGTAAGTTCATCTTTTCTGTCAAGTTGTCCCACGTTTTGTAGCAGTAATGCACACTTGATGGACCAGTGCTTATTTGCTTTGTTTTTGTTGAGTTTATTTTTTATAGCATGTCCCCCAGCCTGTACAGTCTGGTCAGCTAGGCAAGACTGAAGTTCCCCTGTTCATCCAAACTTGCAACATGCTTCCCAAGATTCAAATCAGCAGCATAAAGACAGTAGAAGAAATCTGATGTAGTATTTGAGAAGTGGAAATTATATGGATAAAAGCACAGTCCAGATGACTGTGATGTACCTCAACTACAGCCCACTACTTTTCTATGCCATGTACTATATTCTTTCAGCCACTGCCTACTACTTAACCATTTGCCTATATGTCTCAAACAAATGTTTTAGGATATCCTTTCTTAAAAACTAGTTGTTTAGTAGAAAGTTATGGCTGACTATCAAAAACAACATTGAAGCCTTATAGGTCACATCTATCTGCATGTTCTATTCAACAGTCATAATAAGGTTATTGTAAACATTCTATTTCTGGATTTTTGTATAGGACAGCCTTTTGCTGTATTTTACTATGTCCTTGTATGATCACCACTAATCTACTGTTTGGGTCACATATAACACTTTTGTTACTGATCTGTTTTTCACGTGTGTAAATATTATGCAAACCAAAACTGTCTAATTCCTGTAAAGGAATTTTCAAAACCAAGGACTCCCTGAGCTTCCCTTTATTATGCAGTAGGATAATAAACCTGCAACTATTGATACTAGAGTGTAGACCTTTCCCTTCCTTTACTGAATCCTTTGTATAATCCATTTTTCTGAGAGCATTGATGATATAATTCTTGGTTAGTTTTAAATGCCAGTGCTTTTCATTACGACCAGGTGGTAATGTGCTATTACATTTTGAGTTGTACAGTTCACCAAAATGATTTGTATATACTATAACTATCCCACTGCCTTTCCTAAAGATACAGTTGTTCTCAGAGAAGTCATCATTTGATAACTCATTTTCTCTGTCTTTTCAAATGTATTTAAGAAGACCTTGTTATTTTTCTTCATATTGATAAGGGATGTCTCTTCTTAAACGTATTTATTTTTCCCTTATTTTACTGTTTCTATGTAGTGATTTATTTTTGGTTTTCAAAAGGTTGTTCCTTCCTGACATCTATTTTTTCATCAGCTTGTTTTGTTACATACCTTCTTATCCTACAACTAATATTACCTATAAAAATAAATGTTTACCAGTTTTTATTTGTTCTCTTATAATCTTAAATTTATAAGTACATTCCTTAAAAACATTTCACATGCCTTTTGTATCTTAACCTTCAGAAATGACCTCCCCCATTGAAATTGCCCCCAGATATTCCCTGGCATTAGGATAATTGGTAATCATTTGATATTTCGCTAACTGGTCAGTATTAACGTAGAGGAACATGAGTGTAATGAATTATGCCCTCACAACAGAATGGTCATCTCCTACTGCGGGGGGGGGGGGGGGGGGGATAGTAGTTCACAGCCATCTGCCCTAACATGTATATATGTATGGAATGGACAATGTCTCCAGCGTATTACCAAGCCGAATTAGTTTGTCAACTATCTGCCGTAAGTTATTTTCAGACTATTTTCCTCACCTCAGTAGAATTTTCAGTAATTGTTCATTTCATTCCAGGCAGATTCAGGTCTCTTAATAAGATTTGGTTTGGGCATTAATGTAATAGATCTTGTTTCCTTACATTTTGGAGTTCTCTATATACCCACCATTGACATAACCTTTCTTCTAATTTTCACTGTTAGGCCAGTTCTGTCAGTGACATTAACCTTAATATCAGAAGTTTTTGATAACATCTTTATAGTCTTTAACCAAAATCATAACATCCCTACTAGTCCCTATCATGCTACACCTCTGATAATGGGAAGTGTTATATCTTCTCATAAGATATACTGTTAAAAAGTTCTCTTCCGGTGGTACAAGCAGCTTAGATCATGGACAAGACCACCACAGGGACTCTGATCATGGACAAGATGATTGTGGGGTGCTCTTTGTCTGGATCACATCTCATTATCAGTGGAGCTTACAACTGTCATTGCTACTCTCTAACATTTGTACATGACAGGGGTCTGACTGATTTGGACTTGTGCTGCAGTCAGCTAGTTTAGTTGTGAGACCAGATATCTTGGTAAATCTATAGTAGTGTGTCTTATAAGAGCGAGAGTCATCTGTTTCAGTTAATTATCTACCATGCTAGCATCATCATAATGTCAGTTAGCCATTCTAACATCACATCATTAGTCAGTTTCTATTTCCTTCTTTTTTGTTCCTTTTGAAAACCTTACTGTTTTTAGGTATCTGTTTTGAGTGTCTCCTAGGGGTATCTGGTATTTTTATTTTATTTTATTTTACATTTGTTAACCGGAGGTGTCTGACTGAGCCGAAAAGACCCTTTTTAAGCAGAGGCCCAGGGAGAAAAGCTCCACATATAAAAATTACAGATACATTTAGATATTTAGACATGATCAGTATACACACAAATTACAACAGACATGTTTTTACAGTGGTATGCAGAACATCAACAGTTACAGTGGAGAGAACAAACAAGAAAATCTTAATTTAAAAATAAAGGTAATTAATAGAGTTGTGGTATACAGCTGAAATTTGGAACATAGGTAGAATACATACATATAGTACACAGGTACAGTACATACATTGTACATAGCCAGTGTTTGTGTGTAAGAGTTAAAACTATTATCAAGTACTCTAGTATTAGTATGTGTACCTTAGCCACTTTCATTGCCTGGGGAGCAATCATGGCACTGACAACTTTGCTTGAGATGTTGCCTAATGAGGTTTTTAAAGGAGGCTTTGGACAATGTGTTTTGTATGCTAGTGGGGAGAGAGATCCATTTTTTAGCCACTGAACTATTATATAGTGCATCTCCAAAGCTATTGTAGCTGTTGGTGACTTTAAGTAGTAGTTTGCTTGATGATCTAAGAGGCTTTTTGGCTGAGTGATGTTGTAGTAGGTTTTTGAGGACAGGACACTTACTGGGGAGGTAATAGATAGAATGACAGCGGCAGAGATTATTGTAGGTTAGGAGGTTGGGCAGTTCAAGCCAGTGGAGCTGTCTCAAAGCAGTACAGTGATGAGTTCTATATGAGCAATTTGCATCAAAGCGAGCAATTCTGTTATAGCAGGCTTCCATTTTGCTTGGTTCAGTTTTGTTGAGATTAGTCAGAATGGGAGATCATTAAGAGTAGGGTGGATAGAAGTTGGGAGCAAGCAATGGCTGATCTTGTTTTGTTGGTAAAAAAATGGCTTGATATGGTAGAGTGATTCCAGTTTGGCATGTACTTTTTTAATAGTTAAGTTGAGATGACTATCAAATTTTAGGTGGGAGTCTATGGTTATTCCCAATAGCTTAGCCTGTGCCACTGGAGCGATTTTGAGTAGCATTTGTGGAGTAGATAGTGAATTGACTGTTATCAGTGTTTTTGTTAGAACTGGTTATAATCATAAGCTGAGTTTTCTTTGGATTGAGGATAAGTTGGGCTTTGGTAAGGTAGTTTTCAACATCAGAGAATGCCAGCTGAGTTGTTTGCAGGAGGGTGGGAATGTTTTGTGTAGCACAGATTAAGGTAGTATCATCTGCATACTGAATGATAGATGCATGCTTTGTGGAGGTATGGAGGTCATTTGTGAAGATAAGATAGAACCCTGTGGGACTCCTATAGTTATGGGCAGCTGAGGAGAGAGATAATATTCCCATTTTACAGCTTTGGTACCTGTCAGTTAAGTAGCTTTGGAACCAGGTAAGAGTGGAATTTGATGGGTGATATTGGTTTAGTTTGTTTAGCAGAATTTGGTGCAAGACCGTGTCATATGCTTTGAACATATCAAAAAAAGAGTTGACACCTGAAGGCCTTCATTTTTGAGACTGTTTACTGTGTCTGTGAAGCAGAGGAGGGCTATAGTGGTACTATGGGCAGGTCTGAAAACATGCTGAGTAGGTGACAGGATGTTGCTGTCTGGGAGATATTTTAGCACCTGGGTATGAATGCATTTTTCTAGGATTTTGGCCGGGGGGGGGGGGGGAGTAAAGCAATGGGTCTGTAGTTATTAAGTTCAGTGGAGATCCCACCTTTATGTATGGGTGTAACTTAGGATATTTTCCAGAGTTTGGACACAGTTTTCAACAATTGATCTGTTTATGAGAGTGGAAATTTGGATAGCAATAGCATCTGCTGTGAGTTTCAAGAAATAGCTGGGGAGTAGGTCGGCTGCTGTTGATGAGATTTTTAGTTTGGAGAGCATGCTTTTGATTGAAGTGGTAGAAACTGTTCTGAGGGTAAAGCTTGTATTAGTGTTATTTGTGTTGGGGAGATAGGTAGGAACTGTCCTGTGATACTAAGGATAGAACTGAGTTCACAAAGTGGGAGTTGAATTGTGTTTCAATGGGAACTTTAGTGTTAGGAGTGGTTGGCTTGGGCGTAGCCTTTTGGGTGCGTTTTAGTAGCTGGTTTACATTTTTCCAAAATTTTGGGGGGTTGTGATGGTATTTGGTTTGTAATGTCGTGTAGTAGGATTTTTTGTCCAGCCTAATGCATTTTTTTGCACGGTTCTTGGTACCTAGGCTTTGTGTTTCTTTAGTTTTTGGATAGTAAAGCCAGGCAGTGTCTTTGGACATGAGGATTTGTTTGGTTTCTTTACTGAGCCAGGGGTTTGTAGAGGTTCTAACCTTGATTTTGCGCAATGGAGCGACAGCATCTAGGTGTTGTAAAAATGTTTTGTTGAAATATGCTACAGCCTGGTCAAGTGGGAGGGTTTTAGGGGGGGGTCCAGTCACAGTTACAGAGTAAAGTATTGAGGACCTCAGGAGATAATCTGATTGTGTTTCTAGTGGATTTATAGTTGGTGGCTTTGCATATGCTTGTTCTACTACGTATAAGGTATATTATGTTGTGGTCACTTAAGCTGTCTGGGAGACTACCTGTGTGGGGGTACAATGTGGGGTTGTTAGGACCCAGTCAATGATGGATTCCCTTTTAGATTTTTTATCACATCTAGTTGGAATTTGGACTAGCTGCTGGTAGCCATGGAGATTTGTTAGATTGCTTGGTGGTTCTGATATACAGGTGTACCAATCTAGGTTGAAATCCCCCAGAATAAGAGTTGCTTGTGAGTATGTGGAAGAACACCAGGATAAGAAGTCTTCAAGGCTAGCAGGTGTATTACCAGGTGGAATATTGAACACAATTGTGGTGATGACCTTTTTAGGGTGAAGTTGAAGTTGTGAGATAAGTAGGTCCCAGTTATTGGGGGAGGGATAGGAGTTTGGTAATTGATGTACAGTTAAGTTGGACTTGTACAGTAAGGCAGTTCTACCCCCTTTACAAAGTGGTCTGTCTTGTCTAATGATATTTTAGCCGGTAGGGAGAACCTCTGAGTTAGCTATGTTTTTATTTGGCCAGGTTTCTGTTAAAGCAACTATGTCTGGGGAGTAGTGTGCTATTGTGGCCTGGAGTTCAGGTATTTTATTTTTGATACTTCTAATATTAATATTTAGCATTAAAAGATGGTTGGTTTTGCTGCTGTTGTTGATTTGCCCAGGGATGAAGATAGTAGGGGTGTTATGTTCTGACATTTGTGTTGGAGCAATTTGTATTGGACAGGATGGATTTGGGCCTGGGTTGGGTGGATATCCCCACTTATGGTGAGCCTGGTGTTAAAATGGTGATACAGATGTTAGAGTTTGGTGATGTGTGTGAGAAAGTATTGTGTTTTTTTGGAGTAGGAATGCGAGCATATGTGTTTAGTTCTGAATTGGTCTGTTATGTAGTTCTTGAACAATTATGGGCAGATGTTATTATAATGTGTGGTGTATGTATGTGATAGTGCATAATATAGTGTTGTGCTACTAAGTTTAGGGATATTGCTAGAGTGATAACTTGTGGAGTTATAAAGAATTATGAGAAGACAGACTGGACTTAGTTGTGTGATAGTCATGGTTATAAAGTTTAGGTTGGTTCTAGGTGGAGGTCTGGATAGGAATTATATGGTTGCACTATATGTGGATGGGTAAGTAGTGTGGGGTGATGTAAATAATGCCTAGTGGAAATGAGAGTAGTTGAGAGTATGTTGTGGTGGAGCAAGTTGGTGTGGTGTAATGTGATCTTACTTGAGGAGCTGTGATTGGTGGAGGTGATGTGAGGTTGAGCTGTGGGTGTGGCTGTGATTACTATAAATGTAGACTTAGCGTGGGTGAGAGGGAGTTGGGGGCAGGGGAGCGGAGAGAGCTCGAGCATTAGCGAGGGTGAACGGAGCAGGGCAGAGCCCACCAAGAAGATTAGTGGGCAGCAAAAAGTAAGTGTTACTTTACAAATCTGTACACTTTAAACAAATTCCTGAGGTCTAATGGCTTAGCAGCAAGCAGAATTCAATTACTTGTGTCTTGGTGGGAGACTAGTAATTTAAAGATGGTTCCATGCTCAGCAGGATTATAATATAGACTTAGTATTGGGGGAGGGAGATAGCAGAAGGAGTGTAAACCAGGTGGAATGCAAAGAAACCAGAGAGGCAATCAGTGGAAATTTATCAGTGAAGGCCTCAGAGGGGGTAAGTAATAATTCAAACTCTACCTGTAAAGTGAAGGAGAGAAGAGACAGCAACGTTTATTAAGGCTGGGAGTTTGTCTTCACATTGACTTGTTTATTAGTAGCCAGTTTGTACACAGATTAGAGTAGGGGGATACATTAGCAATGAAGGGGAATGTATAGAGATGCAAATAAACAAGTGGGCCTCAAGTGATACAAACTAAGACAGAAAGCACTGCTGGGGGGGGGGGGGGGGCAAGGGTACAACAATCGAGTATTATTAGCAGGCTGAGAACTACTAAGAAAATACTGCTAATGCTGTAGCTTCACTCTGAAGATAGTAGAATGAGAAAGCACTGAAAGAGCTGCTTGATGGTTAATTTAATCACAGAGATCTGAATTAAGTGTATACTGTCTATTGGACAGTTAGGATTACTGCACTAGCTGGAGGGGGGGGGCACAAGGCTACAACAGTCAGTTTATTTAGGTAACTTTGATGTAATCTGGCAAATTAAAATACAGTAATTTTTGGAATTTATACCAATGTTAACTGGATATTTCAAACTTACTTTCAACTGTATTTAAGCTATATTTTCAGCAAACATCTCAAATGTACGCTATATAAATAACTACATGCCCTACCATCCTTGAGACAAAAAGCAGGTACAGCTCATATGATGTGGCTAAAAAACTAGCATTTTTTTGTATTTATAGTGCTGTGGGACAGAATGACAAAGTTAGAAAGGACAGAATTGTATTAATTTATTTGGTAGTGCAGCATTGCTGAATCTGTGCATCATTCTAAGTAAAAAGTCTATGTCACACTATACCTAACCAGTGCAGAGTATAAACACATGAATATGCATACCAAAGTTAACTGTCGTAGGGGCAAACAGGAAAAAATAGTGATCACTCAGCTTAAATAATACACTGCTTAAGAGAGACGACTCAGCAGCAGAGGCAGGTGACGAGCTTTTTAATATAGAAATGTGACAGATGGGCTCTTTTCTGGTAGTGGCTGTTATCATGTGAAAAGTCAAAGGAAAGCAGAGCTGTAATTGAAATGGAGTGCAGACAAAGGCAGTACTTAGTCTTGAGTTAGACATAAGTCTACCATAGGATGAGTTCCAAGATGCCTGGCTGCTAATTGACTTGAGGGAGGCTGCCTTGAGTCCTTTATAGTTTGCCCTTCACACTGAAGACTGGGATCATGTCTGACTTTTGAGGTGGTGATAGATATGATATGATTGGCATTCACATTTAAGAACCTTTTCTTTTGGCATGGCTTCCATGAAGAAAAGTGATAACTGCCTGTTTTGGAGAGGGCTGTATAGCAGACTCTTTTGCTCTGCATTGCAAACTGGAGTTTAGAGTGGCAGAGAAGTTGCATTAAGTTCAAACTTGAAAATCCTTGCATTTTTTAGGCATCTCTCCTTTACTGCATTGACGAGCAAACATGTATTTTTAAATGTTGTTCTGAAATAGTGTGGATATGGTTAAATACAAATGTAATTTCTAGGGCCCACATACAACATACCATGTCTTACTTTTCTCCCTGGTTACTTACTAATTATTGTTCACAAGTTGCAGAATGAAGAACCAAAGTGGATGTGTTCTGTTTTGAAAATCAGCAAGTTTTCAAGTCTTATCTACATGCTGATTTGATTTGTAAATGTGTAGCTTGTGAGAATTACTGCTAGAAAGTGTCATAAAAGCTTTAACAGTGTATCACTCCTAGAGCAGTTGAGAGACATCCAAAGACCATTTTTATCCATGCCCATATTGCCACTTTAGATTGCAGGTCTTATGGATTCTCAGTTCCCAAAACTTTTTTCCTTCATTATTTGGATGGTTTATGTATATTTATGAATTTGGCATCCAGAAGGATTTTAAAAGTAATACAGTAGTGGTTACTTTACACTGAAAACGTTGATGGAATACTGAAGTCTTAGTTTACTTCTGTTTTTTGTCCGCATGGAATATTGAAGTCTTAGTTTACTTTTGTTTTTTGTCCGCATGGAATATTGAAGTCTTAGTTTACTTCTGTTTTTTGTCCGCATACCATCTCAGACCTTAATTGCAACTTTACTTCTAAAAATGAAGTTGCACTACTGTGCTTAGAATTGCATAGTATCCTTGTAACAGAAATTGAGATATATTCATTTTTATTTTAATTTATTAGTTTAATTAGTTAAAACTACTCGATAAAGCCTTTTTTCAGGAGTGACCTGGTAGTATTGTGTGATTAAATGACTTGTACAGAATCACACAATGGACAAATCGAATCTGATGAAATCTAACTCTGGACTCTAGGATACAGTTTCTTAGTATCTCATAGCTTTTAATCTTCTGTGCTAAACTGCCAGACAAGTACATGTGTGAAGATTGCTTCCACTGTGTTAGAAATGCATGCTTTTCATTGTCTGTCATTCCTGTCAATAGAGAAGGCCCAGAATGTCATAGCCTTGGGAGTCTAGGTGAAGAAACAGTGGAGGGTCCAGGCTTTGGCCATGTGCCTTTTGGGCTATGTAGCAAAGATAGCCTTCACTGTGTTATTTGTATGCCTTAGGATGTGGGTGATGCAGTAGGCAGCAAAGTGCCTTCGGATACAAATCTGTCGCATGTTACGTAATTTCTCTTTTTATCATATTCTTGCCATCATGCTCTACAGTGGTGAATCATTCCATCCAGTCCCACTACAGGCTTTCCTCAGCTCAAGTAGCATAGGGGTACATAAACAGATGGATGCACAAGATCCTCAGACTGTCTTATCACCAGCCCAAACAAAGGTTGTGTGCCTGGTGAACTGTTTCTCATTTGGTCGTTTGGTACTGTAGCTTCCCTTGTCAGTGTCATATAAGTGCCCCATTTGGAGATCCTTCCTTTCTAACCTTTTGAGTGCATGTTAATTGTTATTAGTTGTCAGCTAGGAGGGGTAACTACAAGTGCGGTAAGCACATTCCATACAAGGACTTGCATACTAAATGCCTTTCCTACCTAGGCCCTGAACTCAACTACAAATCTTGTTTCATTTGTCAGTCATTTATTCCTAAAACTGTCAGTTCGAGGCTTTGCACCCTTAATAATTTTCTCTAGACCCATTGCTTTATATGCTTAGCCCTCTCTACCATGTCAGAATCTTCGGCTCCAGATCTTAGCCTTCTTTCAAAAAAGAATCTTATGAAGCCCAGAGAAGATTCACCTTCCTTTGTCTCTGAATCAGATAAATCCACTATGGTGGTCGAACCTGTGGTACTTCAGAGTTTATCTCAAGAGCCCACTACTGTGACCTCCACCTGAGGGTGGTATGGCTTCTGAAGCCTTGCAGGTAATCGAATCCTCCAACAAGCCATGTCTCATTATTTCAGAGGGCCTACTTGGAATCCCTCAGATCGTAGTACAGGAAGTTGTTCCAGGAATCCTTATCAAAGTGCGCCAGGGTTCTGTACCTCCTAAACTCATATAGGCAGACATCATGCCTAAAAAGAACAAACAAAAACGTAATCGGCAACATCCTGTACAGCTTCTAGGGAGAAAGAATGGATAGATTTTTCTCAGGGATTATTTAAAGCCATTATGTCCCTGAAACCTCCATCTTTTGTGGCCCAGCCTACACAAGCCACTCAACTCGAAACAGCCATTGAAATTTTTTTTTAACACCTTTATTGAATTATCACTTGTGACATAGGCACTTTTACATTTATATAAAAGTAATCAAACTGTATTAACAAGTGTTAAAATTAACAAACATTATGCTTCACATATATTGAAATGTATCATTTAACCTAAGCAACGTGACTTTTTTTAAACAAGAAACATCTTTATTAAACCAATTAAACCATCACTTAAAGCAAAAGCAGTCATACATTTGTATAAATGAAAACAAACCACACCGACACAATCCTAGGTGCAAGTATTTTACATCACAAACCATACCGACACACTCTCATTTGCAAACATTCTACATCACTTATAATCTACCCAGTCATTTTCAGTCAAACATTACATAGCTCATTTACATCCTGCCTTCTTAGGTTCATAGGTAGGTGCTAGGCTTTCTGCCCAAAGGCATTTATAAGCCTAGCCGGAAAGTATTGGGTTTCGCCACCCCCTTAGCTTAGTTCCCTGTGCCTCTGTCCAGCAGAGCCATTAAAGTGATCCCCAGGGTATACTTTGTTTCCCATGCACTCGTCAAGGTTTCTCTTGAAGAGTGTTACAGAGGAGCTCTGCCTAATGTAGACTGGAATCTTGTTCCAGAGCATGGGAAGTCTCTGGGACAGGAATCTATCCCTCCAGAACGTCCTATTTATTGTTGTGAGGTTTATACCCCTAGATCGTGTGGCTCGAGGGGATATGGTTTTCTTTAGATGGAGCATGTCCATCAGTTCTGGGTTGGACATGGCCTTGTATGTCAGGCAAAGATCACCTCTGAGTAGGTGGTATGCAACCGAGTACAGCTGGAGTTTCTTCAGTCGAGCTGCATAGGGCATCTGTTTTAGGCCAGTGATCCTTTTGGTGAGGTACTTCTGTGGTCTTTCCAGCTGTTGCAGGTGTCTTGTAAGGTACATCCCAAATGGGGCATTGTACTCTATGATGGGTCTGATGAGTGATGCGTAGAGGGGCACAATGACCTCTTTTGATCTGGATGCAAACCCTTTTGTGATTAGGTGGGCCACATAGAAGGATTTTCTAACCACTTTGGCAATGTGATTATCAAAGAAGAGATTATCTACTTGGGTCCCCAGATCCCTTATTACATCTTCAGTATTTAGGGGGCTACCACCTATGTGGTAGTTTGTGGGTACATTGTTTTTTCTAAAGGGGATGACTGTGCACTTTTTGGCATTTAGCTTGAGGCCATGGTTTTGACACCAGGTATCTGTCTCAGTGAGACCCTTTTAGAGGATGTCTGTATCAGCCGGAGAGTCAATTATAGCCGCTAGTTTGCAGTCTGCAAACTTGGTCAGCCATAGTCCTCCTGTGCTTGCCTGTACCTCTGAGAAGTATATGCCGAACAGGAGGGGTCCTAGGACTGAGCCCTGGGGAATGCCACTTGTAACCGGTTTAGAGTCAGACCTAGCTCCCACAACTCTTACCATGTGGGTTCTGTCTGTGAGCCAGCTGGCAACCCATCTCATGATGTAGGGGTTTATGTTAAGGCTGGTCGGCTTGTCTATAATACCAGAATGGGGAATGGTGTCGAAGGCCTTTGCAAGGTCTAGGTAGGCTGTGTGTACCACCTTTCCCTTGTCTATAGCCTTGGTAACTGTCTCAAAGAAGTCCACCAGGTTTAGGAGGCATGATCTGCCCATAACATAGCCGAACTGGGTAGGGTCCAGGGTTTGGAGGTTCCCAATGTCTCTAATGAGATCCATGATGATGTGCCCCATAGCCTTCCAGACCAAGCTAGTCAGGCTTATAGGGCAATAGTTCACGGGGTCTGTTGTGGCTCCACCTTTGTGGAGCGGAATAACTGTTGCTGTGTGCCACTCTATGGGCATGTAGCCTGTGGAGAGGCTGAGTTTGAACAGTGTGTTTAGGTAAGGGGTTAGTTCATCTTTGAACTCAAATAGGACGCACCCTGGCACACCGGTCCCATTGATGCTGTGTTTTTGGCTTTGGAGAGGGCTGTTTTTAACCTGAGTGTCTGTGATTTCAGAGGCACTACATTCTTCTGGTATGGTTATGGGCCCTTTTGGAGGTGAGAGGGGGATGAAGTTTGCACTGAACTTGTCTGCCAAGATGTTGGCGATATTGGTCGGTTCAGTGTATTTTGTGCCATTCTGCACTAACTTCGAGCAGATCTGAGAATTGCCACATAGATTCTTGACATAGCTAAAGAATGCCTTGTGGTTAGGAGTCCTTGGTAATTTTTCTTTCAAAGCTAGCCTTGAATGATTTTATGAGGGATCATAGTTTCTTGCCGATACTGATCAGGGATGTCTTCCCTTCTTGAGATTTTACTCTTTTCTGTACTAGTTTCCGGCTCCTTTTGTATAGCTTGTTTATGGAAGGGGACCACCAGACTGGTTTCCTTTTCTTGGAGGAGTGAGTCTTGGTTTTGCTTGGGGTAGCATGATCCATGCATTCTTGTAGGTACCCGTAGAGTGCATTAGTAAAGGATTTTGCAGCTTGGGCACCGTTATCCTTTAGCATGGGGGCTTTGAAGCTTTCCACCTCGGTCTTAAGTAACGTGAAGTTTGCTTTTGAAAAGTTTTTCACAGTGGTTTCTTTGACCGGGGGTGGGGGCGGAATGTGGTATCCAGAGTGATTAGTTTATGGTCAGATCTAACCAGTGAGGGGTTGACCTCTGGTGTGGAACACCAGTCGCCCCTGTTGGTGATGACCAGGTCCAATATGTTGTCACCTCCGGTGGGGGTGTTGACTAGTTGATCCAGGATGTTTGAGTTATTAAATTCTAGGAAATGTTGGGCAAGGGAGTTAGTACTTGAGTAGTTCTCCCAGTTAATGTTTGGGTAAATGAAATCTCCCAATATCAGGGTGTTTGGTAGGACCTCTTTGTTTTCCAGTGTTTCCAAAAGTGCAGAATGGGGGTCCTGGGACATGGTGGGTGATCTGTAGCAAGCTACAATCTGAATTGCAGTTTTGCCTGTTGTTAGTTGCACGTGGATGATCTCTGATGCATTGTGCTGTGCCACTAACCTGGAGGTGTCGATATCCTTGATGAATATGGATACGCCCCCACCTTTTGTTTTGTATTTTGGTCTGGGTTTTGTGGCTGAAATCTGTGGTACGAGTTGCAGCCTGGTAGTGCTGGGGTGATCTCTGGAGCCTTAAATCAGGTTTCTGTTACTGCACATATATTGATTTTCTCCATACTAAGGAGTGCCTCGAGTGCATGCATTTTGAGGTTTAGACTTCTGGCATTGAGTAGCATTGCCCTCAGTTTTGTGTTACTTATGCTGTTTACGGCAGCGGGTTTGACTTTTGAGCCTTGCCTAAAAAAGGCACTATGGGGAAGGCAAGAGCCTTGACCAGTATTCAAAATACTTAGGGTGACAGATACAAGCCGTCTCTAGTGAAGCAGTGTACACTGGATCCCCTTTGAATGACACCAGAAGCTTAGCCAATTGTTGAAATTGATAATTTTTTCTTTATACCGTGGTATCGTTCTTGTTGAGGGCAGGATGCTACTCAGGGTCAGAGTCATACCCACCTGGGCTACGTGATCAGATCGATCTTCCATGTCTCTTTTCATGTAGTCCAGGGAGGTACGGCTCAGGTCATTCACACCAACATGGACAATGACAGAGTCTTATTTGTACTTGTTCTGGAGTGACCTGAGTGCTTGTGTTATGTGGCGGATCCTAGCACCCAACAGGCATCTAACAGTGACCTTCTCCTTGTTCATTCTAGTGAGTGGGACGTCAGTGTGCCTGACTATAGAGTCACCTATTACTAGTATGTTGGGTATGTTATTTTGCCTTAAGGGCTGTGATTGCGTGGCACACTGGTTTTGTGAAATATGTGTTTCATGGTTTGTGTTGGGGTGTGGAGGTTGCTTGGATGTCTGCTTTGGAGGTCTCTGTTACTTTTGCAAATTTTTATTTACAGCATCCGAGTATGTTTCCATGTATTTGTGTGTTTTTTGCCGGTGCTGGTTTCATAGGTCTATGTGAGACTGGTGGTGTGATGCAAGTAATTCCCTTCTCCTCTTGACTGTCTGGTCCAGTCTTGGGTTGAGAGGGCTTAGCCTCCAGTTTGGCTGTATAATTGCCTCTCTCACGTGTATTAGTGTTTGGTGGTAGGAGGAGAGGGTTGTCTGTGTACGTGAGGCAGTTGTAACATTGTCTCAAAATGCCCAGATTCTCCAGCTGGACCGGAGAGTACACCTGAAACTGCTTTTTGGACATGCCTGGGATAGGTACAGTGAACTGTTTTACTGATTGGCTGGTAAGGTTGAATAGAGAGCCTTGTCCTTCTCTATGGTATAGTGGGTCTAGTGCTAAGGTTTATTAGTGCTTGCTATGAGTTTTGAGCAAGTGCCGGGCTGAGAAGTGATTGGTTTGAGTGCTTAAGTTGAAAGTCTGTCTAGTTCCACGGGAACCCTCATTCCTCCCCTGTATGTATTGTTCTCACAATTCCCATTTTTGCTATGTAGTTTGCGTCTACCTTTTTCTAAAGATCTCAGTACGAATGGTTTTATCTCTGTTACTATAGTCACTGCTTCAAAAATATTTGGTTTAAAGTTTGATTTCCATTTTTTAGTAATTGCTTTTTTGGCAGCCACCATAATTGGAGACAGCAAGGCCTTACCATGTCTAGGCAATTCCGATTCTATATCATAGCTCAGAAAAATCATCTCCCTCGTCACAATCTGCCCGCCCAGCATCTCTGACAGTGCCTCCTGCAGGGAATCCTTAAAGTCCACCAGCTCTCTGCACTCCCAGAAAATATGTTCCCAATATTACTTATTTGACATTTGTTAACTAGTCTGACTGGGCAGAGGGCCTTTTTCAGTGGAGACCCAAGGAAAAAGCTCCAATTACCTCTTTCTTCCTTAAACGCCTCCAGCATGGAATCAGATGCTGATTCTGATCATTCTTTGGACTAATCCTCAGGACTCCTCTCTCCAGAACAGCCCTCTTCTAATGAAGGGTATTCTGTCTCTCCTGATTCCCTCTCGGAAGATCTACCTTCTGAGAAACATTACAAAGCATTGATGAAGCACTTTAGCAATCAGAGCAGATACCAGAGGTCCAAAAAGCGATACTATAACGTCTTGGAAATGGGCAGTCCTGCCCCCCTCCAGTCCTCCCTGTGCTGGAGACATACACTTTTCAAGATATTTCCACAACACCAGATTCTTAACCACTAGCTCTGAAAAGACCAGACAAATTCCATAAAGTCACTGATGAACTTAAGTGCCCATACAAAAAATCCTGTTTCTGACCCAGCTGTAGTCTTCCTAGCCTCGAGTAAACCCTCCAAGCAGTTTTCCAGTACTAATGTATTTCCCACTGACAAGGACAGCCAAGCAATGGGTGGAGGGGTAAAAAATAGTGTACATGCCCTCTACTATAGCTTTCAGAACCATTAACAACTAAACTGAAATGACTAAATACTTAACTCTCTCTGCTACATTCCTTGAGTAAAGCCATCAGAGAGCCTCAGACAGCAGAATCTAAACAGCATATGCAGGCCCTAGTGGCCCAGACTTCCCAAATAGCCAGACACAGCATTATATGCAGCTGTCATGCTGTGGATGCCCTTCTAGGGCAGCTGCCACTGGCTTAATAGTCAAGCAGTTTGCACTTTACCTTTAGGCTCTCCTTTGGATAATGACCTGCTGTTTGGCCCACAGGCCAGCAGTCTTTTCAAGGCATTACGGGAACAAGGCAAGACAAGGAAAGATTGCCATCAGATCTTTCTCTCCATAGTTCCTTGGTATCATAGGAATTATCCAGCCAAATCTGCTTCCTTTGCTAAGTGAAAGAGACTCAAGGCCCTCTCACAAAGAAAGGAAAAACTAGAAAGAATTCCAGACAAACTTCAGAGGTTCACCATATCGGGGAGGCCTTGATTTGGTAGCAGACCCCGGTGACTGTCTTCTCTCCCTCTCCTTCCTCCTACTCAGCCCCGCTACCCCATCTCAAAAAGATGGTGCTTCTTTCTGTTTCGATCCAATTCTGGGGCAGCAATGACCTCAGACAAATGAGTCCTGACTATCATCAAGGATGGCTATGCAATGACATGGGAAGGCATTCCCTCTCCAAGAAGACTACCTCTGCCTCTTCAACCAGATTCAGTATCTGAACACTGTCATCCAAGACTTACTACACAGGGCACCATAGAGAGGTTCCCCTTACCCTTCATAGGAAAAGTTTCTGTTCTTGTTCCAAGAAAGGAGAGGTAATGGAAACTCATTCTGGACCTCTCCCAACTAAACACATTCTTGAAGGTCCCCATTTTTAAAATACTATCATTTCACATACTCCTGCCCTTCCTTCTTCCACTGGCTTTTCTAGTATGTCAAGACCTAAAGGATGCCTATCTGCTCATTCCCATCAGCCCATCTTTCTGGAAATTCCTCAGGTGCTTTACTGGATCATCACATTTTCAATGTTTATGGGGAAGGTTTAGGGATCTCTACTTCCTTAGTCAGCCAGGCCTCAAAGAAAAAAAAATTGTGCCATAGCCAAATGCTTGCCCCCGAGACCCCACATGGGATGTCAGTCAGATGACCTCAGAAGCTTTGCAGAGACATTTTCCTTGTTAGCTATTCTGACTGTTTTAATTGAACAGATTTCTGAGTAAGTTCCTATCATTTCAGCTTTAGCTGCAAGTTTCAGAAATGAACCCAAGGTCAAAAAGTGCCAGTCCAAGTCATGCCTATTTTGATTATAAGTAGTCAAGGATTAAGTGGTGCTTTGGCAGAGGGTCAGCCTGTCAGTGACACCTGAATACTCTCCCTTGGGCATAGCCCTGCTGGCATTGAAGGAAGTAAATGCCAGATTCAGACTTGGGTGAAGAGAAGACCTGACCTACTCAGGCCAGCTGTACTGTGTTCTCAGGGCCTCAAAAGATGATGTTTCATTTGTGTAAACACTCTCTCTAAGAAGAATGCATTTCAAATGAAACATCAAGAGCTCCCATTTGCAAAACACAGAATAGAAAGACCAAGACTTATTATTTTCATCCCATGGCGGCTAAAAAAATATGGCTTTAAGCACTTGCATCCCTAGCAATTCAGAAATTTTTCCTAGTACAAGGAAGACTTTACCTTATTTGAAGCCACGGCTTTCATAAACTTGACACCTGGCTTTGTGAGTGTACAGCTTGTTCCTGCTAGACTTTCCAAAGAAAGAGTCAGAAGCAATTTGAAGTCACCAGGAACCCTGATGGACAGTGTTCTTCATTTGATTGAAGCATTCCTATCTACCTCTGACTTTGTGAACTCACAGATGGTCATCCCTGTGAAGATAGGTGAAGGCTGCCAGCCTAGCCAGATAGAATTTTGTAGATAATTCTGTCATTTGTAAATATTAACGTAAGCCACAGGCATGTTCTCTTAAATGTGGAAAGACTGCAGTGGATATTGAACTGCAAAAATATAACTGTGCACTCTGCTGTAAGAAAGCTAAGTCAAGCATTTCATGACCGTCTTTAATGTCATAATTTGGTTATGATATGTCTAGAGGGAGGCATCCTGCCTATTGTTTTAAGACCAGAGTTAATGGCTAGAATTTGCATGTATAAATGTCCTTTATTGCTCTGCTTTTTGACCAGGTGTAAAGAATGTAAATGTAGTTTCTGTTAGCCTGGGAGCACCAGAGAAGTGTGAAGAATGATGCCATGTGAAGCAGCTCTGTGTTATCACACAGAATCAGAGAGCTCAGAGCATTTGTCTTGAGAACATCCAACATCACCAGCACTGCTTTACTCTATATTCAAGTTATTTAGAACTGTGTCTTCTGTTAGAAATAGCTAGGAATTAGGGAGATTAGACTGTGTTTTTCTCTGATGTCAGAACTTTTCTACGGTATTATAAGTATTTCTCTGTGATCTCTGAACTCTTGACTAGCACTGTGTAGTAATTATCATCTTGTGTTTTTATTATTTATTATTAAACATTTTTAAACCTTCCAACTGTGGCTGTTTTATGTAGAGTTAATTTAAGCTCTAGAGTACATTGCATGTGTATAGTCTTAGTATTCCAAGTCACTGTAATAAGCCTTGACTGCTCAGTCACAATTGCCATTTGGATAATATTGTACAGTAATAATTGGACACCCTTTCAGAACAGCCTTTGAGTAGCTGATATTAGTGGGTGGTGGTAGCTGGTACTACCTTTTAGACTGGGAAGAAAGGGGGCACAGCTGGAGAACCTGTGCCAACCTTCCCCCGGAGTGTCTGTATAAACTCTTATCTCAAAGCGTTTGTGTGTCGGCTACTTGGGCAGAGACATGAAGCAGTGGTTGGACAGAGAGGGTGCTGGAGGTTTTTGCTTGCCCACTAGGCAGAGATCTGGACCCTATAGCTGTGCCAGTGGGGAGTCTTATTGGGGACCTGGAGAGAAAGGGAGAAACGAGTCCCAGACTGACTGTGATCTCTGTGAGCTGTTAAGGGAAATTGTACTTCACTGTGTGTGTATTTATTATCCTTTCCCTATATGGACGCCCCTCACTGGTGTTAGTGGTGAGGCTTGAGGCTCATTGATTGCTGGGCCAGTGCACAGGCATCACATATTAATTGTTTGGCACTGGTGGGATATCCACACCACATATTGGTTGGCAAATACTAATTGGCTTGTAGTGGTGTGGGTAGAGTGAATTCCTGTAGCTTGTGTACAGTGTTCACTGAAGGTGTTTTGTACTCTAAATCAGCCACACAGTGAATACTCAGAGTTCAAATTACAATTGTTTTATTTCTTTTGTTAGCTTAGTTAGTCAGGGAAAGCAGGCAGCATGTCAGCATAGGAGTAAGGAAAGCTAACAAGGAGGCAGCTGGCTGAGATGTGCCAGGCTAGGGAACCGGTGCATGGAAACTTGACTAAGGCAGACATGATTGCAGCTTTGGTCACAGCTGCATCAAAGCAGCAACCAGGAGGACGATCAGACTGGCAGTGGAGATGTACCACCCTCAGAAAATTGACAGCTCACCCTTTCTGCAGAGGAATTAAAAGTCCATCTGGAGTTAAAGAGACTTGAGTTGGAGGCCAGGTGTTTGGAAATAGAAGCAGCTGAGAGACTGAGATGTCTGCAGGCTGAGGAGAATGAGAACCTGCTATGCCTAGAAGCTGAGGAAAAGGAGAGGCAGAGGCAGCATGAGAGGGTGATGCTGACTCTTCGCCAGAGTCATGGAGGTAATGGGGAAGGGAGTAACTGGACTCCAGAAGCACAAAAAGTCAGTAAATTTCTTCCGCAGTTTATAGGCGAGGATAATTTTGATAGTTTCATTCATAATGAGAGAGTATGTAAACAGTAGGATGTTGACCAAATGCTCTGGGTATAGTTCCTGACCCCCTTACTCCATGGTAAAGCTGTAACTGTGTAGCTTAAACTTGCTGATTGTTAATATTTTGATTATACTGCTGTTAAAAATCACTTATTAGAATGTTTTAAGCTAACACCTGAAACATATAGGAAAAAGTTTCATGAGCATAGACGCAAGGCAGATGAAAGTGTGTGTGAATATGTTGCTGAACTGAGCACTTATTTTCATAGGTAGGTCACCTCTTTTTGAAGGGTTGGCAGACCTTTCGGTGAGGGAACAAGCCCTTAGCACTTTGCCTGAGGACATAAGGATCTGGTTAGCTGATGGACAATGTGCTACTTCAGATGAGTTGGGGAGGAAGGGAGACCTATACCTAGCAAGCAGGGCATCCCTGCACAGGAAAGGGACCCTCAATACTGCTCATGGGTTAAAAGAACCCATGGTGGGCAGCACAGACTGCCCCAACAGAATCTGCCTTTTGCAGGGGAAGCCAATAGTCCAGGTATACATCCAGGACCTAGGGTTAGATGTTTTGAATGCAACCAGTGAGGCCATGTGGCATATAGATGTCCACGAAGACAAGATGGGGAACAAAAGGTGAGAGAGCCAATAAGTGGGGAAGGCAAAATGCCAATAGTAGGTTGTCTTGAGACAACAGGAGTGCCGAACTACCATCCTGCAGATGTCCTGATAGGGAAGAATTTGAATGAGGCGGTACCATGTGTTCATGCATTTACACACAGTCAGGCTAGGAGACAAGCATGTGGGTCTGGTAGCCTGTGGGGAGACCCAGACAGACTGCATACTTGCAGCCAGGACTGGTAAGGTGGTTTCTTCGGGGAGGGAGATGCTCTGTAGCTGTGAGACTGAAGGTGAGCCACAGCTGCTTGTGGGTACTGATGTTCCCTTGGACACAGTGACTGCAAAGGTAGAGGTAAGTAGTAGTACCCAGACTGACAGTGAGGCACCACTGTCAGAGGATGCTAGGCTTCCTGTGGAAGGGGAGCTGGGAAGGGTTACAAAGAGAGAGTTGAGACAGGCTCAGCTCTCAGACCCTACATTGCAAGGCCTGAGGCAGGTAGCCAGGAAGGCACCTGATTCTCAAGGGAAGGGGGAATCCTTATACTGAGACAAAGAATTACTGTATAGAGAGTTGGACCCCTGAAGGAGGGCTAGAAGGTGAGAGGATATAGCAGTTGGTAGTGGCTAGAGCCTGCCGTCTGGTGCTTCTTGCTTTAGCCCATGATATTCCCTTTGTAGGTCATATTGGCATAAAACAAACAAAGAGACGTACTATGCAGAACTTCATTTGGCCTGGAATTTCAAGAGATGTAACAGAGTACAGCAGGACCTATGAGCAGTGCTAAAAGGTAGGCAAGGCAGGAGACAAGGTGAGAGGTCCTTTGATGCCTTCACCTGTGATTGAGGAGCCATTTCAGAGGGTAGCTATGGATGTTTTGGGGCCTCTGAGTACCCCAAGTTCTACAGGATAAAATATATCCTAGTGGTAGTGGATTATGCTACACGATACCCTGAGGCAGTGGCTTTGTCCTCCATTGAGGCAGAAAAGGTGGCAAATGCTTTGTTAGAGATTTTCAGCAGGGTAGGTTTCCCAAAAGAAATACTGACTGACAGAGGTGCCAATTTCATGTCAGACCTGCTGGCTTGTCTGTGGAAGTACTGTGGGGGTGAAGCACCTGAGACCATCCTCTACCACCCCTAGACTAATGGTCTTGTTGAGAGGTTAAACTCTACAAGCAAGTCCATGCTACTGGCATTTGCAGACCAGTTTAAGAGGGAGTGGGACAAATATTTGCCCCATCTGTTATTTGCTTACAGAGAGGTTCCCCAGGAATCCGCAGGTTTTTCAACCTTTGAGGTGCTGTATGGGCATAGGGTGAGGAAACCTCTAGATTTAATTTGAAATGAGTGGGAAGGTGAGTGTGAACCTCACAAGCAGTCTGTTGTGGCATATGTCCTAAACCTCAGGAGAAGGCTGAGGGAACTCATGGGCTTGGCCCAGGAGAACCTGGCAGAAGCCCAACAACAGAAAAATGTATGGTATGACAGGAATGCTTGAGCTAGAGAGTATGCTGTGGGGCAGCAGGTAATGGTTCTCATTCCTGTCAGCCACAAGCTGCAAGCAGCTTGGGATGGACCTTACAAGGTATTAAGAAAGTTAAGTAATATTAACTGTATGATGGAACTGCTAGGCAGAAGGCAGGGGCACAAATTGTACCATGTTAACATGATGAAACCGTATCATGATAGGGAGGCCCTTGTGCTGAGCATTTGCAGTGGATTGCAGGAGCAGTCTGAGGGAGATCTGGTGACTGGTCGTCTCAGTCAGGCTCGGACTGACACCTCAGTGGAAGGGGTAGCAATGTCCCAGCAGCTATCTTATACCCAGGTTCGAGAAATCCGAGCAGTTTTACTGGAGTTTGGGGACATATTCACTGGGAAACCAGGGTGCACCCACCTGGTGCAGCACCAGGTGGATACAGGACCCCAAAGGGTTGCCAGGCAGGCCCCTTATAGGGTGCCTGAGAGAGTCAAACAGACTCCAAGGTAGGAGATACAGGAGATGTTGGAACTAGGGGTGATTCAAGAGTCCAACAGTCCCTGGACCTCCCCAGTGGTGCTGGTGCCAAAGAAGGATGGCAGCACCAGGTTCTCTGTGGACTACAGGAAATTAAATAGTCACACAGAGTCAGATGCTGACCCTATGCCTTGGACAGATGAGGCCCTAGAGTACCTGGGTGGGGCTAAGTATCTTACAACCCTTGATCTTACCAAGGGTTACTGGCAGGTGCCCTTGACTCCCAGTGCTAGAGAGAGGTCAGCCTTTGTGACTCCTTTTGGCTTGTATGAGTTCACAGACATGCCCTTTGGCATGAAAAATGCCCTAGCGACTTTCCAGACGCTGGTAGAGCATATCCTGGCAGTTGCAGGAGGGTGTGCCCTTGCTTACCTAGATGATATTGACATCTACAGCTATTCCTGGCAAGAGCACCTTCAATATGTCAGGAGGTGCTGGGCAGACTACAGAGGGCAGGGTTGACCATTAAGCCAAGCAAATGTCAAGTGGGTATGACAGAGGTCTCCTACCTGGGACATAGAGTGGTGAGTGATAAGATCATACCAGAATCTGCCAAAGAGTGGTGAGTGATAAGATCATACCAGAATCTGCCAAAGTAGAAGCCATTCAGGCATGGCCTACACCTGTTACCAAAATGCAGATGAGGACATTCTTAGGGACAGCAGGGTACTACAGAAAGTTCGTCCCCAGTTATAGTACTATAGCTGTTCCCCTCACAGACCTGATGAGGAAGAACAGGCCAGATAAGGTAGTGTGGACCCCAGCATGTGAGCAGGCATTCCAGGAGCTTAAGGAAGCTTTGGGAGGACCCACTGTGTTAGCCAGCCCAGATTACAGCAAATAATTTGTTGTGCAGGTGGATGCTTCAAACCATGGGATGGGGGCTGTACTTAGCCAGGGTTCTTCAGAGGGAGAAGAGCACCTAGTGGTTTATCTCAGTCGTAGGCTCCAACCCAGGGAGGAATGCTATGCAGCTGTAGAAAAGGAATGTCTAGCCATAGTGTGGGCACTGCAGATACTTCAGCCTTATCTGTATGGAAGAAAATTCACGGTAGAAACAGATCACAGCACCCTAACATGGTTAAACAAAGCCAGGCAGCAAAATGCCAAGTTGCTAAGACGGAGCCTAGGGTTTCAAGCATATGATATGTCAGTGCAGCACCACAGTGGGATTTAGCAATGCCATTGCAGATGGGCTTTCAAGATAGGGAATGGAGTAAGGTATACTTAGATAGACCTAACCCTTTCAAGCAAAGTTTCTCAAGGGTCACTTGAAAAACTAGCTTTAGTTCTCCAGAGTGGGAGATGTGTGAAGATAGGTGAAGGCTGCCAGCCTATCCAGATAGAATTTTGTAGATAATTCTGTCATTTGTAAATATTAATGTAAGTCACAGGCTTGTTCTCCTAAATGTGAAAAGACTACATTGGATATTGAACTGCAAAAGTGTAACAACAGTGCACTCTGCTGTAAGAAAGCTAAGTCAAGGATTTCATGACTGTCTTTGATGTCAAAATTTGGAGCCATTATGTCTAGAGAGAGGCATCCTGTCTGTTGTTTTAAGACCAGAGTTAATGGCTAGAATTTGCATGTATAAATGTCCTTTATTGCTCTGGTTTCTGACCAGGTGTAAATAATGCAAATGTAGTTTTTGTTACCTGGAAACACCAGAGAAGTTTGAAGAATGATATGTGAAGCAGCTCTGTGTTATCAATTTAAAGAGACAGAATCAGAGAGCTTAGAGCATTTGTCTTGAGAACATCCAACCATTCCAGCATTGCTTTGCTCTATATGTAAGTTATTTAGAACTGTGTCTTCTCTTAGAAATAGCTAGGAATTAGGAAGATTAGACTAAAAGTTTTTCTGTGATGTCAGAACTGTCTATGGTATTATTTTAAGTATTTCTCTGTGGTCTTTGAACTCTTGATTAGCACTGTGTAGTAAGAAGTATTGTCTTGTGTTTTTTATTATTTATTATTAAACATTTGTAAACCTTTCAACTGTGGCTGTTGTATGTAGAGTTAATTTAAGCTGTAGAGTACATTGCATGTGTTTAGTGATACTGTACCAAGTCACTCTAATGAGCCTTGACTGTTCAGTCACACTTACTATTTGGATAATAATATACTGCACAGTAATAATTGGACACCCTTTCAGAAGGGCCTTTGAGTAGCTGATATTAGTGGTTTGTGGCAGCTGGTACTACCTTTTGGACTGGGCAGAAAATGGGCACAGCTGGAGAACCTGTGCCAGCCTTCCCCAGGAGTGTCTGTGTGGTTGTATATAACTCTTACCTCAAAGTGTGTGTGTGTGTGTGTGTGTGTGTGTGTGTGTGTGTGTGTGCATATGTCAGCTACTTGGGCAGAGACACTAAGCACTGGTTGTACAGAGAGGGTGCTGGAGCTTTTAGCTAGCCCACTAGGCTGAGATCTGGACGCTATAGCTCTGCCAGTGGGGAGTCTTATTTGGGGACCTGGAGAGAAAGGGAGAAACCAGCCCTAAACTGACTGTGATCTCTGTGTGCTCTTAAGGGAAATTGTACTTTACTGTGTGTGTATTTATTATCCTTTCCCTATATGGACGCTCCTCACTGGTGTTAGTGGTGAGGATTGAGGCTCGTTGATTGCTGGGCCAGGGCACGGGCTTCACAGTCCCCCATTCAAACATTTGTATGGCCTGAATCAGTGTTATTTCATGTTGAGGTATATGTGTTTTCTTTTGCCTTGCATCTAAACTTTGTGGATGGCTTTGCTGGTGCGTAGCAAAGGCTTGTCCAATGGTTCCTTATGGGCTTCTGCATCTTCATTCATCCTTTGAAAAGTCCTTCCCACTTTGAGACTTGAACTTTATGATTGACTGTTTTGCCCTTCCTCCTCCTCCTGCTGTTGTGAAGGTGGTCTATTTGTGAGGCTTTTCTACTTTCATATTATCAATTTTGGAGTTACAGACCAGTTTTATAAAGAACAATATCCCTCCTCAAGGAATGCATGTCCATTTGTTAGCCAATTCATCTTGCTCTGCCATTTCTGTGAGGATAACCTCATACCATGCATACACCAACATCTCATATTCTACCTGCATGAGTTCCTGAAGGTCGATCAGTTCTTCATCCCCTTTTCTCAAAGTGTGTGTGTGTGTGTGTGTGTGTGTGTGTGTGTGTGTGTGTGTGTGTGTGTGTGGGTGGGGTGGGGGGGGTTCACGGACCATGAATAGACTGTTTTGAAGTAGAATGCTGTTTACATTATCTTTTGCCATGAGGTATCATAATACTCCCTGACAAGTAAATCAAACGAACAAGAGTCCAATTAATAACCACACTAGAAATGTGTTTACTTAAAGAATTGACTTCTGACAAAAGTGTGAGATATATGAAGCCTGACAAAGGTGGTGGGCTTATAGTTATGAATACTAATGATTATGTGAACAGAATGAACAGTCTTTTATTTAGTGACACCTGCACTGAAATTTCCAAAAATGAACTTAATATTGCCTGTGCTAAAATTGCTATGTGCTTGTATGTTATGTTAATGCAGGGGCAAATTAATTTTGAGGAATATGAGTTTATGGAAAATAAATGGCCAATGGTGGCAGGAAATTTTGGTACACCTAAAATTCACAAGTGTCTAATTGATCTACCTTTGATACCAGTCGTGTATGTCGATAGAAATAAAACACATTACCTAGCTAAATTCTTGGACAGTCTACTTAAAGACTCTGTTTCCAAGTTGCCACAAATATGTCAGGATTCTTGGGATTTCTTGAGCAAAATTGCTAATATCAAGCTCAGTGCAGACTGTTATCTTGTACCTATTAATGTACACAACTTGTATTTGGTTATCCCCTACCATGAGGGCCTCGTGTGGTTTGTAGAAATTGTGTTTGATGCTGAAGTACTAGATTTTCCAAAGACATTATTTTGTTTACATTATAAACATATGCAAATGTACATATAATAAATACAATAAAACAATAACAACAATTTACAATATTTACATTCCTCCATGATAAACAATCATTTTATCCATGAGAAGTTATCAGTATTTGTTCAAAAGGTTTTCCAGTTTTTGCCATGCTATTTTTTTATGGGTAATGTTATGAGTTTTATAACAAATGGTTTGCAGTTCTTTTTTGCAAACAACTTTTGCTAAATTAATAAATTCTGTAAAGATCAAATATTGTTTTCTTTTTCATTTCAAAGTAAAAACTTTTCTAGCAATTGCAGGAATTGACCAGAGTAACTGAATGTGAGATTTAGGTATTACATCAGGTATAGGAACATTGAATAGGATTAGTGAGTTAGAAATATGACAGTTATCAGACCATAAAGCCTTCACAAAATATCTAAAGTCTTTCCAGTATTGAACAGGACTTTTACATTCAATGAACATGTGAACCCAGTTGGTCTCTAGTAATTCATCACATTTCCAACATTTACTTTCACTGTTTTTGTAAATACGTTTTGGGGAGGGGGTAGTATCAATGACTGTATATAAAGCAACATTTTAGGTAAAATTATCATTTTAATTAAAGAGAGCCTATCCTCCATTGTGAATAACATTTTATTCCATCTTTTGATTAGTTCACTAATGGTGGTTATTAAATTGTTGTAGTTTAGTTTAACAGACTCTTTCCATGTACTCTTTATACTGACACCCAAGTATTCTAGTACATCATTCTCCCAATTAAACAGGCTATTCTGTCGTAGGTTTTTGTTAATCTTTATGTTAATTAGCAATGTTTTGGATTTATTATGGTTAAATTTAATCCTTGAAATTCTTTCAAACTTGCTTAAGTTATTTATAACATCATGCAAAGAACCATCAATATCACCCAACATTAACAACATATCATCAGCAAGTAATTGTATCTTAAGACAATAGTCCTTATTAACTTGAAAGCCTTATATTTTGCTTGTTTCTGATATATGTAGCAAAAGGTTCCATTGAAAGAGCAAACAATAATGGTGACAAAGGACAACCTTGTTTAGTTCGCTTGAGGATTTCTAGTGGTGAGGATAGACATGATCCGATTTTCACATAAGCTTGTGCCCCACTATAAATTTTCATTAATAAGTTGACAAAATCTGAGGAGAATTCATAACCAATCAGAATTCTTTGTAGATAAGACCAACTAATAGAATCAAAAGCCTTTTCTAGTTCTAGGCTGATAAGTTTTTTTTGTATTTGCATGCTATGTCTATTAGTGATAGTAATTTAATAATGTTATCTTGCACTTTTCTATGAAGAATGAACCCTGTCTGGTCATTATGTATTAGATTAGGTAATATTTTCGTTATCCTCTTAGCTAATATTGTCATGAAAAGTTTATAATCCGTGTTCAGTAACAAAATTGGCCTATATGAATCACAAGATTTGGGGTCCTTACCTTGTTTTAAAATGGGGAGATAATTGAATATTTTCCACGATGGGGGTGTTATACATTTTTGCTTAACCATACTAAAGGCACTCATCATTTTCTTTATTATATATTCAGGAAAAATCTTATATAGTTTATGGAGCTTTATTACATTTTTATTTGCCCTTTCACTTCTGTTAGTGTTATTTGTTTATTTAATATGTCATTTTGTTGCATTGACACCTTAATAGCTATATTTTCTTGAATAAAAGTATTTATTACATTATCTGTCTCCAAAAGTGATGTGTTATTTCTATCTTTATAGTAGTTTTTGAACACTTCTGATATGCCCATTAAGTTAGATGTACTCTTAACTGAACCATCACTTTTATATTTAATCTCATTAATAAGATTTTGATTGCCTGTTTTTTTGGCTCTTACTGCTATTATATGTAGACATTAAGGCTTTACAGCATAAGATTGTAATTTAATTTTTACAGGTTTATGGCTACCTTATGATTCAGAGCTTCTAAGTATTTTTGATTTAACTTAGTAATTTTGTTATGTGCTACTTTATTTGGTTTTGTGTCTATTTTTATCTTGTCTGTTTTTTTTGTAAGTCTAAAAGTTCTTTGTCCTACTCTCTCCTTTTTTTAAGGTACCAAGATTTTATACTACCATATATGTAAACTTTAAAGGTGTCCCATAGTATAGTATCAGTCACTTCACTATTATCATTTGTTTCCATAAACATGTCTATTTCTTTCATTATCCATTCCCTAAAGTCTTTAACTTGGTTTTGTAAGCAGGAATTCTCTGTAGAAATCTTAAATCATCTGCATGCATAGTTAATGTAAAGTTGATAGCATTATGGTCTGAAAGTGGACAAGTCATTATAGATACGTCACTTATTTCTGAGTATATATTATTTGATACAAAGACCTTATCAATGTTTGTTTGTGTACCAAACCGATATGAATAGTGAGTATAGAATAAGGAATAATGTTCTCTTAGACCATGTATATCTGTAAGGTTCATCTGGTTTGTAAAGTCATTTAACTTCTTGGCTTGAGATGTTAGTTTTATTTTAACATTTTTAGAAGTATCATTGCCTGATGATGGGCAGTTAAAGTCACCTGTTGCTATAATTTCCCCTTTTGCATTTAAAATAATCAGGTCCAGATATTTGTCAACATATTTAGTACTTAGTCCTGGTATCCAGTATGTATTAATAAAAGTATAATACTGTTGCTTTCCAAAATAACCATGCTTAGCATCCCATCTTTATCTGAAATTGTATCTATAATTCTTGACATAATATAAAAAATTTTTCATAGAATAAGAGTGCCCCTTCTCTTAGTCTTAAAACATGAATCAGCCAGAATGATATAGCCATTAAATGAGTATTTTTATAGATGGGTTTCCTGTAAAAAGGTGATCAGGGCTTTATGCATTTTGATATATTTAAGCAAACCAGCTCTTTTGATATTATTGTTCAAACCATTAATATTTAATGATAAACATTTATAAGCCATTGACTGTAATGTGTATGTTGTTACTTACTGAAAGATCTTTCTTCTGTGTTGACTTGAAATCTACTGAAAACTTACTTATCATGGATGTATAACTTGTATTAAGCACTACTTTCAAAAACCCAAAACTATTTATAAACACATGCATGAAATATAACGTTTCTGGTTTAGTTAAAAACTTAACTAAACCATCCATCACCTCTCCACCTCTCCAATACCAAAAGACACAAATTATCCATCTCTGCTTAGAATATAGTATAAAAACAAAAAAGAAAAGCATTAAGAAAGCAACTAAAGAAATCTGAGTCCATGAAATATACATTAAAATTAGAGTGCCCAATATAACTGAAGCTATATGAATATGTCACGTATAATAATAGCACCACTGATAAGTAGATATGTCAGAAATACACATCAGATCAAAGTATGTATAACCATTAGAAGATGAAGGTTAAGAAGATTGTCAGTATTTCCAAGACTTTTCATCTAGCTAACATTTTTCATGTAAGGATCTGTTGAATATATATATATATATATATATATATATATATATATATAAACACTTATTGCAAAAAAAGCCTCATAACCCTCTGTTTAGTTCCTAAAGGTTTAGTTATGTAACATAAGTCCGATGTTAATATGCATAATGAGTTTTCTAATGCAGCTCCTAGTTCATTTGATGTCATTTAGTTACTGAACGTGTCATTGAATTTGCAGAATGTATGCATCTATAAAAGAACATAGGTATTTTCAAAGGGTCTGTATTATATGTTCGAAGTTTGAAAACTTTGAACGTTAAATAATGAAATTTAACTGTTCAAAGTTTCAAACATCGAACATATAATAAAAAAAAACAAACAAACACACGGAACTTACCTGACTAGTGTAGGCAGGGGGGCAAGCCCCCCTGCACCTCCACACACACCCTCTCTTTAAATATACCAACTACGAGACTGCACTATAGTGCGGTAAAGGGAAGATTTCTCTTACTGCACTGTAGTGTGGTCTCAGAGGTGGTATATTTAAAGAGCAGGGGATGCAGGGGGAGGCTTGGCCCCCCTACCTACAGCCGCTAGTTTTTTTTTTTTTTTTTTTTTTTTTACATATGTTTGAAGTTTTATAACTTCAAACATTTAAATTTGATATTTTAATGTTCAAAATTATAAAACGTTGAACATATGATATAGACCCATTTTCAAAGGAGTTAAACACTTTTATCAGAACTAATTATTTACCATTTAAAGCATCTAAGTGAAGGATAACAGAATTTCAAGAGAAAAGAATTCTAAATACAGCCATTTAATAAGTTCAAAAGGTCAAGTGATGGTCATCACTGTTGTTTCCTCAAGCTTCAGCTTCATAAACTTGTTAAAAAGTATCTAAATAGGCTCATGCACTGCAGAGGTTGTCTCTAGTGAGGAAAAAAAGCATTTTCGGCAGGAAATCAAATCTTGAAGCTTTTAGAGTTTACAGAAAGCAAAAAAAAAAAAATTTAAGCTGCCTTGTCAGTGCATGTCATGAATCTCCACAATGAGAACAGTCACACAGACCACCAGATGTTCATCGTGTTACACTGCTGCAGTTATTACACTTGGGTTATCCTGCCGTCAGGCGGTTCCCCAGTCGGCCTGAGTTCCAGAGTCTTGGTCCGGCGTCGGTTGCTGTCGCCTCTTCCCTGGCATCAGTGCAACAGGGGGATATAAGATGCAGCCGACGCCATTTTCTTCAGTCTTTTTTGCCGCGCGGTGCCCGAAGCAGAAGCAGTTCGCCAGTGTCGGTCGGCCGACTCCTGAGATTTTCATTCTGAATCCAGAACCGAAGTCTTCTAAAAAAGCTAAATACCCCGTTGGGGAAACTTTTTCTTGCCTCAGACCGATGTCAGTAAAAGTTAATAACTGTATTTCTTGTGGGAATCAAATACCTCATAAGGATTTCCACTCCTATTGTATTCCATGCCTAGGCCCAGACCACAACGTCACTGGTTGTAGGTTTTGTGCTAGGTTTAACAAGCGCATTATTAAATGTCGGTTTGATTTTGCCCGACATTATTTTGGCAGAATATTTTATTACACCATGCCGTCGGAACTTCCGACGACTAGAATTCATAAAAAGTGCAAGGACAAGGACAGGCATCCGAGGCCCAAAACTGACGACGAGGCCTCTCCTAGGCCGGTCGCCGGATCTCCGGTTTTCAGCAAGGCGCCTATGCAGCCCCTGATGACCGCTTCCATAGAACCACAGACCGCCTCCGACTCCCACGTGGAGCTGGCTGGGCCTTCGAATGCACTTGCTATTCAGATTACCGAACTTAATCCTACAGAGGGAACCAAAGTAGCTGAGCAATCCACAGCTTCAGAGGGTGTTTTCAGACCTACCCATTTAACCATTAAAACCCTCTGTTAAGTCTAAGCCTCCCTTAAAAGCAAAGAAACAGACACAGCAATCTCCAGGGCAGGCTTCCATGCCTAAGAAACAAATGCTAAAAATGACCAAAGACCTAATCACCCTGATCAGAGAGTCCCATCCCCCTCCTGATAAAAGGCCCAGACAAGATGCAGACTATGAATCTTCCGACCAGGTGTCCATTTCCTCTGACTCATCCTCAGACCTAGGATATTCCCTACCCCCTTATGAGGACTCTGATGCTGAGGAATCAATTCCATCAGCCTCTCCACCTGAGGACTACTTCTTTGGGGAGACCTTGCATACCATGAGGGACCATTTCCACTGGGAAGGCCAGGATTATTCAGAATCCAAGAAAACGCTTAGAGACTTCCTTTTATTGCCTCAACACAGACCCCTTGCTATTCCACCAGTATTAGATATTGTGGATGATGTGTATACTGAATCCAGCTTAAACCCTGACTCCTTACCACCAGCCCCAGTTAAGCCAGGTAGATATTATAGAGTCCGTAACTCTCACAAATTTCTGTACAAAAGCCCTGTTGCTGACCCTGAAACTGTTTCTCAGGGACCCAAAGGGATTAAGGCCTCATCAGCTAAAAACCCAGTCCCCTCTGACAGAGATTCCAGAGCATTAGACAGATGGGGAAAGAAAGTTTATACATCTGCAACTTTAGCAATGAGAGCCTTGAATTGCCAGTTTCACATGCTAAAATATCAGCAATTTTTAATGTCTCAGTTGAAACAAAAGATGCTTCCAGATTCAGATCCTCCTAATTTGAAAGAAATGCAGGATTTATTGCATGCAGCTGAACAAGTGGGAAAACATACTTTGCAATGTGGTTTTGATTCCTCAGAGGCCTCTTGTAGAGCAGGAGTTACAGGCTCTGTCATTAGAAGGCATGCTTGGTTAAAAGAACATACGCTACCAGATCATGTTAAGGCCAAATTATTGGATGCACCTTTGCAGCAGGATATGTTGTTTGGAGTTAAGGCAGAGGAAGTATTAAAAAAGATGGAGGATAAGGCAAAATCTATGCAAACGGTCAAAGATTTCTTACAGGTTCAACCTCCTCGTTTTAGCAGAAATTGGCCAACAAAAAACTGGTCCTTTCCAGTTACAGACAGACCTCAAAGTGGCAGATATAGACGTCCAAGAGGTGGAGGTCAGACACAAGGCCCTTACAGACCTCGACAATGGGGTACACCAGGCCAGAAAGAAGGGGAAGACAGGCCTCAACCTTATAAAAAACAGTCTCAATGACTTTCCACTACAGCTGCCAAACAGCTCTCTCTCTTGGCAGCCCCCTTAGGAGGAAAACTGGCTCTTTTCTATCACAATTGGCATTGCATCACCAAAGACAAATGGGTTCTCAATATCATATCTCAAGGTTACAGGTTCCACTTTCACACTCTGCCAAGGTTATAAGGAATGCCAAATCTGCCACCAAATCAATGGGCAGAGGCTCAAAATCAAATTACAGCACTCATGGACATGAGAGCTATTCAAAAGGCACCACCACAAGAGCAAGGACAAGGATTTTACTCAAGACTCTTTCTGGTTCCCAGAAAGGACAAAGCCTGGAGACCCATTCTGGACCTTTCTTCTCTGAACACTTACCTGGATGTTCCGAAATTCAAAATGTTGACACTACAGCAGCTTCTTCCCATGCTGGGCAAGAAAGCTTGGCTCGTGACTTTGGACCTCAAAGAGGCATACCTGCATGTCCCTATCAGACAAAACTGCAGAAGATACCTCAGATTTCTAGCTGGTTCAATGCACTATCAGTTCTCTGCACTGCCCTTTGGCTTATCTACTGTGCCCAGGGTCTTCACAAAGTGCCTGGCACCAGTAATTGCATTTTGCAGGCAAAAAGGAATTCAAATTTACCCATACCTGGATGACTGCCTGATTCAAGCAGAGAGCAAGGACATTCTTCTAAAGCATCTGGCATACGTAAAAAAGTTAAGTTGCCTGAGGTACACAGTAAACGAAAAGAAATCAAAACTAGTGCCCTCACAACAGATAATATTCCTGGGTGTCAGCTTAAACACAATGGCCCATATGGCTTATCTCACGCCAGACAAGCAAGGACAACTGACTCAGTATTTTCATTTAATGGCAACAAAGACCCAACTCCCTGCAAGAAAAATTCTGCAGGCCTTGGGCTACATGGCATCTTGAATACTACTAATTCCATATGCCAGACTGCATATGAGGAAACTACAATGGTACCTAAACAGTGTATGGTCTCAACACTGTCAAAGTTTGGAAACAGTTATACCACTAATTCCTTGCCTTCAACAGGAGTTTCGATGGTGGGCTCAAGCTTGTCACCTCAACAAGGCAGAGCCTTTTACTCAAGCCACAGCCAGGCAGACACTGACAACAGATGCATCGGATTATGCCTGGGGAGCACACATAGCAGGAAAATGTATTCAGGGCGAGTGGCCCACAGAACAAAGACATCTCCACATCAATCAAAAAGAGATGCTAGCTGTACAAAATGCAATTATATCTTTCAAGGACCTGCTGCATCCAGGACAACTACTACTAAAGACAGACAACACCACAGTTATGTGGTACATAAGCAAGGGGGCACACACTCATACCCCCTCTGCAGACAAGCCATGACCTTGTGGAACACTGCTTTAAACTACCAAGTTCATCTGCAGGCACAATTCCTGCCAGGAGAGAAAAACACACTGGCAGACGACCTAAGCAGAATCATCATGGATCTCCACGAATGGGAATTGAGCCCACAAATATTCAGAATGATAACACAAAAATGGGGGAGACCAGACATAGATCTGTTTACATCCCCAATGAACTGGCAATTACAGATATTCTGCACAAGGAGCTACCATCCACAAGCATGGAAAGTGGATGCCCTCTTATTCAGCTGGAAAAAACTACAAGTATAATCTTTCCCTCCTTTACCTCTCCTTCCAAAGGTACTCATAAAAGCCAGGCAGGAAGAGCCAAAGATGATCCTGATTGCACCAGACTGGCCACGCCAGCACTGGTACCCAATCGTAAAGAACTTAGCACAAGAACCACCCTGGATTTTGCCTCAAATCCCACAGCTGTTGACACAACACAACAATCAGATACTTCACAGCCAGCTAAAGACCTTAAATCTAGCTGCATGGAAAATTCCTTGGCTAAGCAAGCATTGCCTCTCTCCAAAGCTGTTATGGATGTCATTCTGGAGGCCAGAAGGCCTAGCACCAGGAAAGCCTACTCGGATAAATGGAAGAGATTCTGTGCCTGGAACCAAGCACACAACCTTGACCCTCTTGTCCCAAACATTCCTCAGATACTTCAATACTTAACTGAGATGCTGGAAAAGGGCCTCTCCTTCTCATCCATCAAGATCCATGCCTCAGCCATTTCTGCTCATTACAGCACGGATCCACCAATTTTTTCTAATCCTTTGCTCAAACAGTACCTCAGAGGGCCTAAAAACATGAGATCGCCCCGTAGAGCCCTACACCAACTTGGGACCTCAACTTTGTTTTGGAAAAATTAACTTTACCTCCTTTTGCACCGGCTAACTCAGCAGAATTAAAGTACATCTCTTGGAAGACTGCTCTGCTACTGGCAATAACATTAGCAAGAAGAGTTTCAGAATTACAGGCACTAATTGGAACCTTTCCTCATCTTCCACCAGGACAGGGTGTCCTTAAGAACTAACCCTACGTTTATGCCAAAGGTGGTATCAAGTGTGGCTCTAAACCAAACTATTCACTTGCCAACTTTTTATCCAAAACCACAGAACAAAGGGGAGAGACTACTACATTCCTTGGACATTCACAGACAGTTACGCTTCTACTTGGACAAAACCAAAGCTTTCAGAAAATCTGAGCAATTATTGGTAGCATACACTGCAGGAGCACAGGGAAAAGCCATTTCAAAGCAGACTATTTCAAAATGGATAGCTCACTATATACGTTTTTGCTATACCCACCATGGGAAACCTGTACCTAGCAACATTAGATCTCACTCCGCCAGGGCAACAGCCACTTCAACTGCCTACCAAGGATATTTTAGAAGCAGCAACATGGAGTTCTATGCATACCTTCACCAAACTTTACCATTTGCCTTTATATTCCAAATCCAGAGCTGGCTTTGCCACTGCTATGCTGCAGGGCCTTATAGCCACCCCTAATGCCTTATAGATCCATCCTCCCTACCTCAGCTTTGAGATTCCACCCAAGTGTAATGACTGCAGCAGTGTAACACGATGAACATAGTACAGTTTTGTACCTACCATAAATGTAGATGTTCGAGTGTAAACACTGCTGCAGTCCAGGTTACCCTCCCACCTTCCCCTCTTACTTTCTGGTACATACCTAGGTCATCTACTCTTATTACCTAAGGGGAGTATTTGCTGGTAATTAAAAATGGTTGTTTGCTTTTCTTTATATATTTTACTAGCAATTTGAAAGGCCTACCTATTTGGGGGCACCTGACATCTGGGGCAAGAAAAACTGAAGAAAATGGCGTCAGCTGCATCTTATATCCCCCTGTCGCACTGACGTCAGGGAAGAGGCGACAGCAACTGACGCCGGACCAAGACTTTGGAACTCAGGCTGACTGGGGAACCGCCTGATGGCAGGATAGCCCAAGTGTAATGACTGCAGCAGTGTTTACACTCGAACATCTACATTTATGGGAGGTACAAAACTGTACTTTTCCTCACAAAACATCAATATCATGAAAAAAATAACGCTTTCATATAAAAACAGCTGTTTAGAAGTAACAGCTGCCTCAAATCAGAAATCATTTTATAACATTTCAGTTATTTACTCACCAATTAAGCAGACCAGAGGGTGTGTGTGTGTGTGTGTGTATATATAATATATATATATATATATATATATATATATATATATATATATCTTAGCCATCTATAAAACACCATTAATGTTTATGTGTGTCTAAACAAAGAGTCTAAAACATCTAGTTAGAAACACTAATCAGAAACCAATTGTTACCCTATCACTGACCCACTAGAAAAAATGCACTTTGGTATTAAGTCAAAGTAGCATTGTCGCCTCACAGTAAGATGCTGTCCGGTTCGATTCTCAGCTAGAGCGTCTTCTGCGTGGAGACATGCGTGAATGGGCGTACCTTCGTTGAAGGTTGTGCGTCGGGGCTGGTAAGTCGGCACGTAAAAATCAACTACCAATGATTAGCGGACCGGAGTTCCACTGTGGCAACCCCTAACCGGGAAAAGCCGAAAGACACAACAACAACATACTATTACTGAAGAATTAGAAGACATATATCATTTGTGGTTTAAAAAAAAAAGGGAAAAGTATGTAAAGTACTTGTAGTGGGGAAAAGAGAGAAAAGAAACATGAGTAACAAAGACGAATAGGAAGAAAGAAGAGAGAGAAAGATAGAGAATGTTATTTAAATACTTAGTACTATATGTAATTAGAAGAAGTAGATATAGGAAGGAAAAGAGAAAGTTAATAATAAAGATGATTGTGAAGGCTGTCAGCCTAGCCAGATAGAATTGTGCAGATAATTCTGTCATTTGTAAATATGAATGTTGAACTACAGACTTGTTTTCTTAAATGAAAGAATATGCTGTGAAATGTGAACTTAAAACAATGGAACAACATTGCCCTCTGCTATAAAGAAAGCTAAGACAAGCATTTCTTGGTTGTCCTTCGAAGTTCCAATTATTTCATGACTGTCTTTGATGTTTACAATTCTGCTCCGTCCGGGCTAGATGAAGGCAATACTGCCTATTGTTTTAACTTAAGGAATAATTAGTAGAGTTTACATGTGGAATGTCTTATTGATGTAGTTTCCTGCAGCTGCAAGATAACAAAAGAATGTAGTATCTGTCAGCCTGGAAACCCCAGGAAAGTGTAAAAATTATGTAATGAGAATCAGGACTGAAAATAGCAATTTAAACAGAGAGGATCTGAAGGCATTAAGCACTTTTGTCTTGAACATCCAACTCACAGCACTGTCTTGCTAATATGTAAGTTATCTTAGACTTGTGCTTTCTTTTAGAAATAGCTAGGAACTAGAAAGATATGTAAGTTACCTTAGACTTGTGTTTTCTTTTAGAAATAGCTATGAACTAGAATGATTAGACTGTGTTTTTCTGTGATGTCAGAACTGTACTACTGCTTTATTTTAAGTATTTCTGTGTGATCTCTGAACTCTGTGACTAGCACTGTGTAGTAGAAAGTATTGTCTTGTGGTTTTAATTATTTATTATTAAATAATTTAAAAACTTTTAACTGTGGCTGGTTTGTGTAGAGATAAGTTAAGCTCTAGAGTACATTGCATATTTATAGAGTTTACTGTCTAAGTCACTCCAAATAAGCCTTGACTTGATTAGTCACACTTACTAATTGGATAATAATATTGCACGGTAATAATTGGACACCCTTTTAAGGGCCTTTAAGTAGCTGATAAATATTAGTGGGTGGTGGCAGCTGGTACTACCAAATAGTCTGGGGAAAAAGGGGCACAGCTGGAGAACCTGTGTCAGCCTTCCCCAGGAATCTCTGTGTGGTTGTATAAACTCTTCTCAAAGTGTGTGTGTGTCAGCTACTTGGGCAGGGACATGAAGCACTGGTTGGACAGAGAGGATGCTAGAGGTTTTAGCTTGCCCACTAGGCTGAGATCTGGATCCTGGAGCTGTGCCAGTGGGGAGTCTTATTGGGGACCTGGAGAGCAAGGGAGCAACCAGCCCCAGACTGTGATCTCTGTGTGCTCTTAAGGGAAATTGCACTTTACTGTGTATTTGTTATCCTTTCCTCATATATGAGACTCCCCCTCTGGTGTTAGTGGTGAGGATTGAGGCTCCTTGATTGCTGGGCTAGGGCACGGGCATCACATATTAATTGGTGGCAGTGGTTGGGATATCCACACACATTAATTGGTGGCAGTGGTTGGGATATCCTCACATATTATTTGGCAGTGATGGGATATCCACATCACATATTAATTAGTTGGCAAATATTAATTGGCTTGTAATGGTGTGGGTAGAGTGAATCCTGTATCTTGTGTACAGTAAGCTAGCTTTAAATGTGTTTTTGTACTCTAAAACAGCCATGCAGTGAATACTCAGTTCAGATCACAATTGTTTTATTTCTTTTGTTAGCTTAGCTAGTCAGGGTGAGCAGGCAGCATGTCAGCAGAGGAGTATGGAAAGCTGACAAGGAGTCAGCTGGCGGAGATGTGCCAGGCTAGGGGACTGGTGCATGGAAACCTGACTAAGGCATACCTGATTGCAGCCTTATTTACAGCTGCATCAGAAAACAGCAACCAGGAGGACAATCAGACTGGCAGTGGAAATATAATACCCTCGGAGAATGGACAGCTCAGCCTTTCTGCAGTGGACTTAAAAATCCAGCTGGAGCTAAAGAGACTTGAGTTGGAGGCCAGACATGTTGAATTAGAAGCAGATGAGAGACTGAGGCATCTAGATAGTGAGGATAATGAGAAACTGCTACACCTAGAAGCTGAAGAAAGAGAGGCAGAGGCAGCATGAGAAGAAGATGCTGACTCTTCGCCAGAGTCATGGAGGTAATGGGGAAGGGAGTAAATAGACCCCAGAAGCACAAAAAAGTCAGTAAATTTCTTCCACAATTTAAAGAGGGGGATAATTTTGATAGTTTCATTCATATGTTTGAGAGGGTATGTAAACAGTATGAAGTTGGCCAAGGGCTCTGGGTACGGTTCCAGACCCCCTTACTCCATGGTAAAGCTGTAACTGTACTATCTAAAATGCCTGATTTTGCATGTATTGATTGTACTGCTGTTAACAAATGTCTTTTAGAACTGTTTAAGCTAACACCTGAAACATATAGTTAAATGTTTCGTGAGCATAGATGCAAGGCAGATGAAAGTGTGTGTGAATATGTTGCTGAACTGAGCACTTATTTCCATAGGTGGGTGAGTGGATGTCAGGTCACCACTTTTGAAGGCCTGGCAGACCTTTTGGTGAGAGAACAAACCCTTAGCACTTTGCCTGAGGACATGAGGATCTGGTTAGCTGATAGACAATGTGCTACTTCAGATGAGTTGGGGAAGAAGTGAGATCTATACCTGGCAAGCAGGGCAGCCCTGCACAGGAAGGGGACCCCCAGTACTGCTCATGGGTCTAAAGTAACCCATGGTGGGCAGCACAGACTGCTGCAACAGAATCTGCCAGTAGCAGGGGAAACCACTAGTCCAGGTACATGTCCAGGACCTAGGGTGAAATGTTTTGAATGCAACCAGTGGGGCCATGTGACATACAGATGTCCACATAGGAAAGTGGGGAAGAAAAGTTGAGGGAGCCAGTAAGTGGGAAAGACAAAATACCAATAGTAGGTTGCCTTGAGACAACAGGGGTACCGAACTACCATCCTGCATATGTCCTGATAGGGAAGGATTTGGATGAGGCAGTACCATGTGCTTATGCAGTTACACACGGTCAAGCTAAGAGACAAGCATGTGGGTCTAGTAGCCTGGGAGAGACCCAGACAGACTGCACACTTGCAGCCAGGACTGGTGAGGTGGTTACTTCAGGGTGGGAGCTATGCTGTAGCAGTGAGACTGAAGGTGAGCCACAGCTGCTTGTGGGTACTGATGGTTCCTTGGACAGAGTGACTGCAAGGGTAGAGGTGAGTAGTAGTACCCAGGCTGACATTGACGCACCACTGTCAGAGGATGCCAGACTTCCTGTGGAAGGGGAGCTGGGAAGGGTTACAAGGAGAGAGTTGAGACAGGCTCAGTTCTCAGACCCTACATTGTAAGGCCTGAGACAGGTAGCTAGGGAGGCACCTGATTCTCAAGGAAGGGGAATCTGTATAGTGGGACAAAGGGTTACTATACAGAGAGTGGACCCCTAATGGAGGGCTAGAAGGTGAGGGAGTACAGCAGTAGGTAGTGTCTAGAGCCTACCGTCTGGCTCTTCTAGCCATAGCCCATGATATTCCCTTTGCAGGTCTTATGGGCATAAAACATACAAAGAGGTGTAGTATGCAGAACTTCTATTGGCCTGGAATTTCCAGAGATGTAACAGGGTACTGCAGGACCTGTGAGCAGTGCCAAAAGGTAGGCAAGGCAGGAGACAAGGTGAGAGCTCCTTTGATGCCTTTGCCTGTGATTAAGGAGCCATTTCAGAGGGTAGCTATGGATATTGTGGGTCCTCTGAGTACCCCAGGTTCCACAGGGAAAAAGTATATCCTAGTGGTAGTGGATTATGCTACACGATACCCCTGAGGCAGTGGCTTTGTCCTCCATTGAGGTAGAGAAGGTGACAAATGCTTTGTTAGAGATTTTCAGTAAGGCAGGTTTCCCAAAAGAAATATTGACTGACAGAGGTGTCAATTTCATGTCAGACCTGCTGGCTTGTCTGTGGAAGTCCTGTGGGGTGAAGCACATGAAGACCACCCCCTACCATCCCCAGACTAATGGTCTTGTTGAGAGGTTAAACTCTACTATCAAGTCCATGCTCGGGCATTTGCAAATCAGTTTACGAGGGAGTGGGACAAATATTTGCCCCATGTCTTGTTTGCTTACAGAAAAGTTCCCCAGAAATCCACAGGTTTTTCACCCTTTGAGTTGCTGTATGGGCATAGGGTGAGGGGTCCTCTAGATTTAATTCGAGATGAGTGGGAAGGTGAGTGTGAGTCTCGCAAGGAGTCTGTTGTGGCATACATCCTAAACTTCAGGACAAGGCTCAGGGAACTTAAGGGCTTGGCCTAGGAGAACCTGGCAGAAGTCCAACAACAGAAAAAGGTGTGGTATGACAGGGATGCTCGAGCTAGAGAGTATGCTGTTTAGCAGCAGGTAATGGTTCTCATTCCTGTCAGACACAAAAAGCTGCAAGCAGCTTGGGAGAGAACCCTACAAGGTGGTCAGAAAGGCAAGTGATAATTACATGGTGGAACTGCTCGACATATGGCAGGGGCACAAATTGTACCATGTTAACATAATGAAGCCTTACCATGATAGGGGGGCCCTTGTGCTTCGCATTTGCAGTGGATTGCACGAGGAGTCTGAGGGAGATCTGGGGACTGATCTCCTCAATGAGGCTCGGGCTGACACTTCAGTGGAAGGGGTAGCAATGTCCCAGCAGCTATCTCCTACCAAGGTTTGAGAGATCCGAGCAGTGTTGCAGGAATTTGGGGACATGTTCACTGGGAAACCAGAGTGAACCCACCTAGTGCAGCACCAGGTGGATACAGGACCCCAAAGGCCTATTAGGCAGGCCCCTTATAGAGTGCCTGAGAGAGTCAAACAGACTCTGAGGGAGGAGGTACAGGAGATGTTGAAACTAGGGGTGATTCAAGAGTCCAACAGTCTCTGGGCCTCCCCAGTGGTGCTGGTGCCAAAGAAGGATGGCAGCACCAGGTTCTGTGTGGACTACACGAAATTAAATAGTCACATGGAGTCAGATGCTTACCCCATGCCTAGGACAGATGAGGCCCTAGAGCAGCTGGGTGGGGCTAAGTATCTTACAGCCATTGATCTTACCAAGGGTCACAGGCAGGTGACCTTCACTCCCAGTGCTAGAGAGAAGTCCGCCTTTATGACTCCTTTTAGTTTGTATGAGTTCACAAAGATGCCATTTTGGGATTAAAAATGACCCAGAGAGTTTACAGATGCTGGTAGATCGTATCCTAGCAGGAGCAAGAGGGTTTGCCCTTGCTCACCTAGATGATATTGCCATCTACAGCCATTCCTGGCCAGAGCACCTTCAGCATGTCTCCTACCTAGGACATAGAGTGAGGAGTAGTAAGATAAGGCCAGAACCTGCCAAAGTGGAAGCCATTCAGACATGGCCTGCACCTGTTAACCAAAAAGCAGGTGAGGGCCTTTTTAGGGACAGCAGGGTACTACAGAAAGTTTGTCCCCAGTTATAGTACCATAGCTGCTCCCCTCACAGACCTGACAAGGAAAAACAGTGCCAGATAAGTGTGGACCCCAGCATGTGAGCAGGCATTCCAGAAGCTTAAAGATGCTTTGGGAGGACCCCCTGTGTTAGCCAGTCCAGAGTACAGCAAAGAATTTGTTGTGCAGGTGAATGCTTCAAACCATGGAGTGGGGGCTGTACTTAGCCAGATTTCTTCAGAGAGGGAAGAGCACCCAGTGGTTTATCTCAGTTGTAGGCTCCAAAGCAGGGAGGAATGCTATGCAGCTGTAGAAAAGGAATGTCTAGCCATAGTGTGGGCATTGCAGAAACTTCAGCCTTTTCTGTATGGAAGGAAATTCACTGTTATGACAGATCACAACCCCCTAACATGGTTATACAGAGCCAGCCAGCAAAATGCCAAGTTGCTAAGATGGAGCCTTGGGTTGCAAGCATATGATATGTCAGTGCAGCACCGCAGTGGGAGTAGCAATGCCAATGCAGATGGGCTCTCAAGACAGGGAATGGGGTGAGGTACACTCAGGTAGACCTAACCCTCTCAAGCAGCATTTTTCAAGGGTCACTTGAAAAACTACCTTGAGTTCTCTACGGGGGGGGGGGGGGGGATGTGAAAGCTGCCAGCCTAACAGATAGAATTGTGCAGATAATTCTATCATTTGTAAATATGAATGTTGAACTACAGACTTGTTTTCTTAAATTAAAGAATATACTGTGAAATGTGAACTTAAAACAATGGAACAACATTGCCCTCTACTGTAAAGAAAGCTAAAACAAGCATTTCTTGTTTGTCTTTTGAAGTTCAAATTATTTCATGACTGTCTTTGATGTTTACAATTCGGCTCCAGCCGGGCTAGATGAAGGCATCCTGCCTATTGTTTTAACTTAAGGAATAATTACTAGAGTTTACATGTGGAATGTCCTTTATTGATGTAGTTTCCTGCAGCTGCAAGATAACAAAAGAATGTAGTATCTGTCAGCCTGGGAACCCCAGGAAAGTGTAAAAATGATGTAATGGGAATTGGGACCGGAAGTAACAATTTAAACAGAGAGAATCAGAAGGCATTAAGCATTTTTGCCTTGAACATCCAACTCACAGCACTGTCTTGCTCATATGTAAGTTATCTTAGACTTGTGTTTTGAAATAGCTAGAAACTAGAAAAATTAGACTAAGTGCTTTTCTGTGATGTCAGAACTGTACTACTGATTTATTTTAAGTATTTTTGTGTGATCTCTGAACTCCTTGACTAGCACTGTATAGTAAAAAGTATTCTCTTGTGGTTTTAATTATTTATTATTAAGTATTGTAAAACCTTTTAGCTGCTGCTGGTTTGTGTAGAGATAAGTTAAGCTCTAGAGTACATTGAATATTTATAGAGTTTACTGTCCAAGTCACTCCAAATAAGCCTTGACTGATTAGTCACACTTACCAATTGGATAATAATATTGCACAGTAATAATTGGACACCCTTTTAAGGGCCTTTGAGCAGCTGATAAATGTTAGTGGGTGGTGACAGCTGGTACTACCGTATAGTCTGGGGAAAAAGGGGCACAGCTGGAGAACCTGTGCCTGCCTTCCCCAGGAGTGTGTGTGTGGTTGCATAAACCCTTCTCAAAGTGTGTGTGTGTGTGTGTGTGTGTGTGTGTCAGATACTTGGGCAGGGACATGAAGCACTGGTTGGACAGAGAGGGTGCTAGAGGTTTTAGCTTGCCCACTAGGCTGAGATCTGGACCATATAGCTGTGCCAGTGGGGAGTCTTATTGGGGACTTGGAGAGCAAGGGAGCGACCAGCCCTGGACTGTGATCTCTGTGTGCTCTTAAGGGAAATTGCACTTTACTGTGTGTATTTGTTATCCTTTCCTCATATGTCTGGTGTTAGTGGTGAGGATTGAGGCTCTTTGATTGCTGGGCCAGGGCATGGGCATCACAATGATTCACATTACCTTACAGTATAGAGATTTTCCAGAATCAAATATATTATGATTTATAAAACAAAGCATTTAAAATGAGAAGGAATTTATTCATTTGTCCGATAGTTTCTTAGTTTTGTTTGCTCCTTCATTTACAGACCATCCATTTTTTGTTGCCTGTCTTTTCAAACTGTGGGATGACCATTTCATTTCTTCTCTGTTTGACAGTATTTTCTTCTTTTGGTTGAATTCTACTGCTTCTTGTAGGGAATCAAATGTCTTCACTCCTTCTGGCAAGGTGATTTTTATTCTTACTGGAAAAAGAATTTGAGCTTTAATATTAGCTTTTTTGAAGGACTTAGAGGAACACACTCCTTTCTTCTGGATATGACTCTAGAGATGTAGTCATAGTCAAAACAAATAACTTTTTCACCCATCTTGATAGGGGAATTAGTCCAAGCTGATTTCAGCACTAAGTCCTTGTCTTGTGAGGAAAGAAATCTAGCTATTATAGACGTGGGTTTGATGAACTCAGAGACTAAGCTTGATTTGCCAGGGACCAATGAGCCCTCTCAATTCCAAACGAGCGGGATTCGGGCATGTTTATTGCTAATGAAAACCACTTATTGAGGAATTCAATCATGTTAGCACCCTCTTCTTTCTCTGGAATTCCATATAGTCTTATGTTATTCCTCCTTGATCTACTTTCAAGGTCTTCCAGTTTCTCAATCAGCCTGGTGTTTTGTTTCAGAAGAAATTCATTGTGATGTTCATTTTCTGTCACTCTGGTATCCAGGTCAGTTACTGTTTCCTCTAAGGCAAGAATCTGTTCAGATTGCTTTTTTACTGTTCCATTTAGAAGTTCCAGGTGTTTACTACATTCTTGTTTGATAATATCCATTTTGTTTTCAAAACTGTCCATTTTTGTGACAGTTCTTGGATGTTGTTTTATTCGAAGATGTAGTTCTTTCTTCACTGCACTCTCATGCTGTGGGTTCTTTGAGTTCCTCATGTTGAGATCTCCAGTAGAAAACTTCTTGACAGAAATAATTAAAAAATTCTCTTGACTGTGTATTAATTTTTAGGAAAAAAATGAGTCTATGTTTTAGCATGCTTTTAGTTAGATTTTTCTAAAAATTAAAGTATATTTCCTGTTAGGATATTAAAATCTAAGCAGAGCTATGGATTTCTGCTGCTATCAGACTGGTATCTTGGCCACGCCCCCCAAAGTACTAGATTTTGATAGTCAATGTAGCTGTGACTTCAATGGACTTGGTACTATCCAATTTATTTTTTGAGGGTCAGTTGTTCACAACAGCTTAAAAGAGTGGCTGTGGTGGAAGCTTGTGCCCCCAGTTTTGCTAATTTTAGTGAGGGCTAATTGGGAACGGGATTACGTTTTTAACACCCCCCACAAAAATTGGAGATATTACACCTGTTTTTTGGACAATATCTTTATTGTTTGGACTGACATTGTGGAGAAATTAAGTGAATTTTTGGAGTATATTAATGGTTCCATCACTTTTTTGAAATTTTCTTTTTCTTGTGATGTTGACAGTATCACATTTTTGGATGTGATGTTGTCTAAAGATTAAATGACCATATGTTTTATTTCTAACATCCTTTGGAAGCCCACTTTCCCCAGCAGTTATTTACACTTCAATAGCTGGAACCCAAAATTTCTGAAAAAAGCTGTGGTCAAAGGCCAGCTAGTAAGGCCTGCCAGAATGGTTTCAGATGATTCTGTATTTTTGGTGGAATGTGACAAATTGTTGGAGATGTTTACTAAATGGGCCTATACAACTGATTTTTTATTGGCCATTAAGCATGAAGTAGTGGGGAAAAGGCAGAGGGGGTTTATAGGTTTATATGCCCTTGCTCTCAAAACCTATTAGTGTTTGTGCTGGACCACTCAATACAAAAGCCCTCCATGGTGAGAGTGGATAAAGGGGTGGACTTTCGTAAACTCTTTATTCTAACTTTTACCATTGATACCCATGGAATACTGGATTGTATTTTAGAAAACTGGCTCATTATAACCTCTGATGAACAATTGAGAAGGTTGTTGAGTGACATGCAGAAAATGGTTTATAGGAAAAACAAATGTTTCAAGAATCTTTTGGAAAGAAAAGCCAGGAATGCGAGTAAGCACAGAAATAGTGGTATGTTTAAATGTGGGCGTTGTAGGCAGTGCCAGTTTATATTAGTGGGGGATGCCTTTTATATTAAAAGACACTAATATAAAGTTAAAGTCTAGTTGGATAGTTTATATTGCCTGTTGTGATTCTTGTCCTGCCTTTTATATAGGGAAAACCTCCAGAAAACTAAAGGAGAGAATTTATGAACATGACCTGGAGGTGAATAAGGCAAAAGAAACTAATGCCTTGTACAGACATATACAGGCTTGCCTAGTAACAGATTTAAATTTACAATTCTAGAGCAGATAAAATGAGACCCAAAGGGCTATATTATTGAAGTACACCTGCTGGCTAGGGAACTTATTTGGCAGTTGACATTAAAAGCAACATCGCCCCCTGGGTTGAATGAAGCTTGCTCAATTAGCCCTTTTTTAAAATTAAAAAAGTTTATATGTTTAGTAGTTTTTTTAGAATATATATTATTATATATTAATATATATATATATATATATATATATATATATATATATATATATATATATATATATATACTTTTCAAGTTGGGGTTATGGGAACATATATTTAATATTTAATAAATTATGGGTCTGTTCTAATATGAACCCATATATCATCCAGGGTCAAATACATTTATTTCTGTACTGTTTTATGTACTTGTATATTAGTTTAAACAGTAGGTTCTATTCACAATCTTAATGGTTTTATTGTTTTACCAAACTGATTGGTTTATTGGCTGTCATGATTAATTTGAGATGCATTTAAAAGGTCTGTGTTTTAATTAATGGCAGTTCTGAAGAAGTCCCATTTGGGGGCAAAAGCACTTAACTGTCTGTAATACGTCTTTGGAGTTTTATCTGGACTTTTGCTGTTTCTTCCACATTTCTAGTGTGTTAGTAGTTGTTTCCTGACCAGTGCTTCTGTCATGTGGTAATTGGTCCTATAGTAGAGGCACTTCTGCTTCCATTGCCTATTTTAAGAATGTGTCCAGTCAGGTTATTTGTGCTGTGAGACACCTTATTGCCATTGTATACTTGGCAGTAATTCCTTATTCATGATTCCAGGTGTCAGTTTTCAATACTTCTGTGTATCAGGGTTCTGCTTTCTGGTACCTTTGCTCTTCTATGCTTCTTGCTACCATGTGATTCTGCACAGCAGTAATAGACTGCAGTTGACTGTCAGGGTCATATGTAATAAGTAGGTTCTCACCATATCTGTTTGTGCATGGCATCCCTTTTCAAGAAATAGTTTTTACCCATCTGTCATTCCCCAACTTGTGTTATGTTAGCCACATCATCCATCACAGTGAGTTGATAAAAGCAGATAACAGGTATTGCAGAACACGTGCCCTCAAATGCTAGAGATATTGCTTGCAAGAATTTTGCCAAAACAGGGATTTCAGAATTGGAAATCCCATGATAATACGCTGTAGAGGGGTACCTGACAGATTAGCTGATATGGTTAGCATATATCTCTTATTTATTATGTTTCACAGGATGACTTTTTAAAGTCACTAACCTGAAATACTTTGGCAAAATGCACTACCTTTACTGACTCCACTGGTATAATTGATATATGTGCAGTAGTAACTTCATCAATAAAACCTTGTAAGTTTATTTTTTCTCTATTGCACACTGTAACTGCATTTTTAGTAAGTTTTGCCTTTTGTAACTGTGCACACACACACACACCACAGAGATGTAAAAATATGCAGGCAGTTTTCCTTATCAAATCAAATACAGCCATGAAATAAGCAGTTCACTCACACACTCACATCGCCGTTTGTTTTAACCAGTGTTAAACTTGAGGTTTACTGTTGCTTGTAATGTGCATATTTTTATTTTGCAATTTTCTCTTTATACAGGTTACCTGGCATGAAATAGCACGACCCCAAATTCATGGGTATGACATGCAATGCATAGCAATGATTGGTCGTTTCCATTTTGTTTCTGGTGCTGATGAGAAAGTACTTCGTGTTTTCTCTGCCCCTCGGAATTTTGTGGAGAACTTCAGCTATATAAGCAGCATACCTCTAGAGAAACTACTTTCTTCAAATGTAAGCCTTTTATATTTATAATGCCAACTTAAAAAAAGGAGATAGCCATCGGTAGACTAAAAATCTGCTGTCTTTACTTTCATCAGCTTATTGCTGGATGTTATGGCCAACATACAGTATAATGTACTACAATATTTTTAGGAAGAACTGTTGTCTTGGCATTTTAAATACATATTTTTACTAATGTGTATGTGGTATACACTAATGAAACATTAACCAATTCAGAAGATGTAAGACTATAACCTGTCATGTACTTTACATTTTGTAATTCCTGATATTTGTGAGAGATATTAAAATGCTCATTAACACCCATGAGCAGTAGAATGTCACTCTTGTAGCAGCCAACATAGATGCAAACATTCCAGAGCATTTTTCTGAAAAGGTATGTTGAAAAGCATAAGTCAAACAAAAGCAAATATCATGTGAACAGTAAAGCTTATTAAAATAGTACAGACAGCAATATCAGTAAAGTCTTCCATACAGTGCAAATACTTGCTGCATTCACAGGTTCTGCATTATTACTGTTAATATATTACAATGCACACATACCCAGAATTATATTTTTCTCTAATGTTTCCAAGTTATAAAAGTTGTTTGTGAAACAGTAAAACTGAGACATGTTATGTCATAGTACTTTGTTCAGCCAGACTTGAGCTTTTACATTTTATTTATTTATTTATTTTATTTTATTTTACATTTGTTAACCGGGGGTGTCTGACTGAGCCGAAAAGGCCCTTTTTCTGCAGAGGCCCGGGGAGAAAAGTTCCACAAAGAAAAATTACAGAAACATTTAGTTATTTAGACATGATCAATATACACACAAATTACAGAAGACATGTTATTACAGTGGTATGCGGCACATAAACAGTTATAGTGGAGAGAACAAAAAAAATATTAATTTTAAAAATAAAGGTAATTAATAGATTTGTGGTGTACAGCTGAAATTTTGAACATAGGTAGAATACATACAATAGTACACAGGTACAGTACATACATTGTAGATTAGCCAGTGTTTGTGAGTAAGATTGAAAACTATTATCAAGTGCTCTAGATTTTGTATGTATGTGTTATCTGCTTTCACTAGCCTGGGGAGCAATCATGGCACTGCCAACTTTCCTTGAGATGTTGCCTGATGAGGTCTTTAGAGGAGGCTTTGGATGATGTGTTTTGAATGCTTGTAGGGACAGAGTTCCATTTTTTAGCCACTGAACTACTATATAGTGCATCTCCAAAGCTACTGTAGCTGTTGGTGACTTCTAGTAGTAGTTTGCTTGATGATCTAAGAGGCCTTTTGGCTGAGTGATGTTGTACTAGGTTTTTGAGGGCAGGACACTTATTGGAGAGGTAATAGATAGAATGACAGAGGCAGAGCTGATTGTAGGTTAGGAGGTTGGGCAGTTCAAGCCAGTGGAGCTGTCTCAAAGCAGTACAGTGATGAGTTCTATATGAGCAATTTGCAGCAAAGCGGGCAATTCTGTTATAGCAGGCTTCCATTTTGCTTAGTTCAGTTTTGTTGAGATTAGTCAGAATGGGAGATGCATAGAGTAGGGTGGATAGAAGTTGGGAGCGAGCAATGGCTGATCTTGTGTTGTTGGTAAGAAATGGTTTGATACGGTAGAGCGACCCCAGTTTGGCATGTACTTTTTTAATGGTTAAGTTGAGATGACTATCAAATTTTAGGTGGGAGTCTATGGTTATTCCCAATAGCTTAGCCTGTGCCACTGGAGCAATTGAAGTAGCATTAGTGGAGTAGATAATGAATTGACAGTTAGTGTTTTTGTTAGAACTAGTTATAATCATAAGCTGAGTTTTCTTTGGATTGAGGAGAAGTTGGGCTTTGGTAAGGTAGTTTTCAACGTCAGAGAATGCTAGTTGAGTTGTTTGCAGGAGTGTGGGAATGTTTTGTGCAGCACAGATTAAGGTAGTGTCATCTGCATACTGAATTATAGATACATGCTGTGTGGAGGTATGGAGGTCATTTGTGAAGACTGTGAATAGTAGTGGTCCTAAGATAGAATCCTGTGGGACTCCTATAGTTATGGGCAGCTGAGGAGAGAGAGAATTTTCCCATTTCACAGCTTGGTACCTGTCAGTTAAGTAGCTTTGGAGCCAGGTAAGAGTGGAATTTGATAGATATTGGTTTAGTTTGTTTAGCAGGATTTGGTGTGAGACTGTGTCAAATGCTTTGGACATATCCAAAAAAAAAGTTGACACTTGTAGGCCTTAATTTTTGAGACTGTTTACTGTGTCTGTGAAGCAGAGGAGGGCTGTAGTAGTACTATGGGCAGGTCTGAAACCATGCTGAGTAGGTGACAGGATGTTGCTGTCTAGGAGATAGTTTAGCTTCTGGGTATGGATGCATTTTTCTAGGATTTTGGCCAGGGGGGAGAGTAAAGCAATGGGTCTGTAGTTATTAAGTTCAGTGGAGGTCCCGCCTTTATGTATGGGTGTAACATAGGATATTTCCCAGACTTTGGGCACATAGTTTTCAACAATTGATCTATTTATGAGAGTGGAGACTGGGATAGCAATAGCATCTGCTGTGAGTTTCAAGAAATAGCTGGGGAGTAGGTCGGCTGCTGTTGATGAGGTTTTTAGTTTGGAGAGCATGCTTTTGATTGAAGTGGTGGAAACTGTTTTGAGGGTAAAGCTTGTATTAGTGTTATTTGTGTTGGGGTGATAGTGAGGAAGGAACTGTCCTGTGATACTAAGGATAGAATTGAGTTCACAAAGTGGGAGTTGAATTGTGTTTCGATGGGAACTTTAGTGCCAGGGATGGTTGGTTTGGGGGTAGCCTTTTGGGTGGATTTTAGTAGCTGGTTTACATTTTTCCAAAATTTTTGCGGGTTGTGTTGGTATTTAGTTTGTAATGTTGTGTAGTAGGATTTTTTGTCCAGCCTAATGCATTTTTTTGCACGGTTGCGCAGTTCTTGGTACTTAGTTAGGCTTTGTGTTCCTTTGTTTTTTTATAGTAAAGCCAGGCAGTGTCTCTGGACTTGAGGATTTGTTTGGTTTCTTTATTGAGCCAGGGGTTTGTAGAGGTTCTATCCTTGATTTTGCATAATGGAGTGACAGTGTCTAGGTGTTGTAGAAATGTTTTGTTGAAATATGCTACAGCCTGGTCAAGTGGGAGGGTTTTTAGGGGGGGGGTCCAGTCACAGTTACAGAGTAAAGTGTTGAGGACCTCAGGAGATAATTTTTTTGTGTTTCTAGTGGATATATAGTTAGTGGTTTTGCATATGCTTGTTCTACTACGTATAAAATTATGTTGTGGTCACTTAAGGTGTCTGGGAGACTGCCTGTGTGAGGGTACAATGTGGGGTTGTTAGTTAGGACCCAGTCAAAGATGGATTCCCTTTTACATTTTTTAGTTGGAATTTGGACTAGCTGCTGGTAGCCATGGAGATTTATTAGATTACTTGGTGGTTCTGATATACAAGTGAACCAATCTAGGTTGAAGTCCCCCAGAATAAGAGTTTCTTGTGAGTATGTGGAAGAACACCAGGATAAGAAGTCTTCAAGGCTAGCAGGTGTATTACCAGGTGGAATATAGATCACAATTGCGGTGATGACCTTTTTAGGGTGAAGTTGAAGTTGTGAGATAAGTATGTCCCAAGTATTGGGGGAGGGATAGGAGTTTGGTAATTGACGGACAGTTAAGTTTGACATGTACAGTAAGGCAGTTCCACCCCCTTTACGAAGTGGTCTGTCTTGTCTAATGATATTGTAGCCGGTAGGGAGAACTTCTGAGTTAGCTATGTTTTTATTTAGCCAGGTTTCTGTTAAGGCAACTATGTCTGGGGAGTAGTGTGCTATTGTGGTCAGGTATTTTATTTTTGATATTTCTAATATTAAGATTTAGCATTAAAAGATGGTTGGTTTTGCTGCTGTTGATTTGCCCAGGGATGAAGAAATTGGGGATGTTATGTTCTGACATTTGTGTTGGAGCAGTTTGAGTTGGACAGGATAGATTTGGGCCTGGGTTGGGGTGGATATCCCCACTTATGGTGAGCCTGGAGTTAAAATGGTTATACAGATGTTGGAGTTTGGTGAGGAGTGTGAGAAAGTATTGTGTTTTTTTGGAGTAGGAATGAGAGCATACGTGTTTAGTCCTGAATTGGTCCGTTATGTAGTTCTTGAATAACTGTGGTCAGATATTATTATAATGTGTGGTATCTGTATACGAGACTGCATAATGCAGTGTTGTGCTACTAAGTTTAGGGATATTGCTAGAGTGATAACCTGTGGTGTTGTAAAGAAGTATGAGAAGACAGACTAGACTTAGTTGTGTGATAGTCATGGTTATAAAGTTTAAGTTGTTTCTAGGTGGGGGGTCTGAATAGGAATTATAGGGTTGCACTATATGTGGATGGAGAAGTAGTGTGGGTGATGTAAAAAATGCCTAGTGGGAATGAGAGTGATTGGGAGTATTTTGTGTAGAGCAAGTTGGTGTGGTATAATGTGATATGACTTGAGGAGCTGTGATTGGTGGAGGTGATGTGAGGGTGAGCTGTGGATGTGGCTGTGATTACTATAAATGTAGAGGTAGTGGGGGCTGGAGGGAATAGGGGGCAGGGCAGGGGAGCGGAGAGAGCCCGAGCGTTAGCGAGGGCGAACGGAGCGGGGCAGAGCCAACCAAGACAAAATATAAAGTAAGTATTACTTTACAAATCTGAACACTTTTAAAACAAATTCCTGAGGTCTAATGGCTTACCGGCAAGCAGAATGTAATTGCTGAGGAGCACTTGTGTCCTGGTGGGAGACTAGAAATTTAAAGATGTCTCCATGCTCAGCAGGATTCTAATATAGACTTTGTATTGGGGGACGGAGATAGCACAAGGGGTGTAAACCAGGTGGAATGCAAAGAAACCAGAGAGGCAATCAGTGAAGGCCTCAGAGGGGGTAAGTAATATTTCAAACTATCTGTAAAGTGAAGGAGAGAAGAGACAGCAAAGTTTCTTAAGGTTGGGAGTGTGTCTTCACATTGACTTGCTGATTAGTAACCAGTTTGTGCACAGATTAGAGTAGGGAGATACATTAGCAATGAAGGGGAATGTATAGAGATGCAAATAAACAGGTGGGCCTCCAAGTGATACAAACTAAGGCAGCAAGCACTGAGAGGGCTGCTTGATGGTTAATTTAGTCACAGGGATGTGAATTAAATGTATACTGTCTATTGGACAATTAGGATTACTGTACTGGGGGGGGGGGGGCACAAGGCTACAACAGTCAGTTTTATTACCAAGCGGAAAACTACTAAGAAATACTGCTAATTTAATAGCTTCACTCTCATAAACATACAAGTAGAATGCCTGGGTGGACTGACCCTGCTCTTGAGGCTCAAAATGTATATCCTTGTTTAGTTTGCAGTACTGATTCCTTCTTATACTGTATGGGTGGAGTGGTAGCCGCAGACTGCAGATTTGCTTGAGTGTGCTCCTGCTCTTGAGGCTCAAAATGTATATCCTTGTTTAGTTTGCAGTACTGATTCCTTCTTGTACTGTATGGGTGGAGTGGTAGCCGCAGACTGCAGATTTGCTTAAGTGTGCTCGGCAAGCAGAATGTAATTGCTGAGGAGCACTTGTGTCCTGGTGGGAGACTAGAAATTTAAAGATGTAACTGCATGACAGGAAGTAATTCCTTTGTGAGTGCTTTTATTAGGTATTTACAGAAATATGACAATTATGCTTATTTTTGTAACTGGCAATATAAATAACACTGAGTATTTCTTAAAATATGCAGCTTAAAGTGCAAATATCGGGGACATTTTTTTTCAGCATCATCTAAGGTTTCACCTGCTACCATAAAATAGCTTGTAAGTCACTTGCTTTTTGAAATATTAATGTACTTACATAGATATTGCATGTATTTGTGATTACCATCAGTTAGGTAGCACTATCTCCAGTATAATGTTTTATGTATGGACAATGACAATATATTCCTCCGTCTCGCTCTCTTTCTCTCTCCTTCTGACATTTCACACAATATCCCTTAGTCTCTTATTAAAATATGAATAACAACAAGTGGCAAACAATGATTGATATCTCCCACTGCAGCTTATCCTAGATTAATGATCTGTCCTTTTGTCACTTCTACATTTCTTATGCTGCCTAGTATTAATTGATAAGTAACTTGGTTAAGGAAGCCTGCCCCAAACGAATAAAGCAGGATGACATAAGAAGCTATGCATGAGTAAATAATACTATAGGCCTGAGTGAGTAAATAACCCTCGACTTTGAGTTGTGCATTTTCACAAAATAAGAAATGGCAAAATAATGTTTCTAAGTCAGGCATCTTGAATGTTTATTTCAGTTTGATCACTGGGTAAGTGGACTGGTCGACAGACCCTTTTCAGCCATGAATCAGACACATTGGTGCAAGGCACAAACAAAAAGGTTATACACAGAGTTGTAAGTAGTACAGTAACAAAGCAGAGTCAAGTACAGTTGTATGTTGTTTACAATTACAAATTCAAGAAATCATTACATTATTTACGTTACGGTAAACACAGTCACTGGAAAACAAACGTGATGGAATAGCTTTCACTGGACTATCATTGGTTTTGCATTTACATGAGCTTTCAAGCTGGCAGGAATGCTGGTTTAGACAGACTAGCAACTTACAAATTATAACTTCTCGTTTTCCTTCTCTGGATTTAACTAACCTTACCATACATCTTGTGTTTTGAGATGTATTGTCCAATTAAATGTCAGAGCAATGTTAATGTCTCTGCTAAATGAACATTAACTCTAATATAACATGCCAAACTTTGATTTTTATAGCATGTTATGACCCTGTTCTGCAGTTTCAGTCTCTCTCTCTCACACACACACGCACACCCACACACACGCACACACACACACACACACACACACACACACACACACACACACACACACACACACACACACACACACACACACTGTACCTGTCACTGAGGTGTAGTATGAGCTATATTTTTTCCAAGCTAGTATTTTTCAAGATTTCTTTTTTTAAACAATGGGAAATAAATGATGTACTTCTGTATCTAGACAGAAGTGGATATTTTAGCATTGTTTGTAACAGTAACTTAACTTCTGACAAAAGGGTTCATGCAAACTTAAAAACTTGAGATATTGTAAAACCTGTGTTGGTCCAATAAAACGTATTGCACCACGTCTGTCTTACATAGCCTGTGTTTTCTGTTAGTAGACCAACACAGCATTAGTTTATTTTTATTTTTTGTTTTTACAATTAAGGTAGGCATTTAGCCAATGTTTATTTTTTTGAAAGTATGCCTTCACAAGAAATATATGACTGCAGCATGGGCTGAAAGGAATAACCATTGACATGAAAGAAAGAGCATTTAGTGTCCCTAAATACTTTTTCTTGTAGTTTGCCTCTAAATGATTGAAGCGCCTGTTGATACCTCTCTTCTACGGGTAGCCTATTCCAAATAGATGGCCCTAGACTAGAGAAAGCTCTTTCTATTATGAAGATTTTAAAATGAAGTCCAAAGACGGTAATACTATCTTCTTGTTTTTGTCTCAGTGCATAGTTAGCTGCTTAATTTGTAATTTTGTTTTTTTTGTGTTGGGGACAATGATCCATTTTTACCAGCTTGTAGATTTTACTGCTAAGTAGAAATGTGGGTCTGTCATTTATAGGTATCCAGTTACACTGATGTCATACCTCTCTAACTGATAGTGCAAGAACTCTGGACAGAGCCTAACATAATGGGAAGGGTGGGGGGCAGAAAAGGCCCAAAATAGGGACACATTTTAAATATTGTTCTTATAAATTTAGAAAGTTGCTAGAATAACAGTATTTGTGTTAGAGTGCATTTTCCGAAGGATATGAAATCTGAAATTCAAATGCACATAGTTATTTAGTGACTTTAATCCTAGTGATGCATCAGAAAACACAGATTTTATGAGAAACAGACCAAAAATATGAGGCAAACGTCTGGACATTCTGCGAAAATCTGCACAGTTGAGAGGTATGACTGCTGTAGAAGTTGGTAGTGTTGAGTTCGGGGTTCTACAAGAAAAATAAATCTGCAGATTTTGTTTATAGTAGTTTGTATTTGTATTTTACATATGTTTGAGCTGGAATGTGAGGTTACAAACGGGGAGCCCATATTCAATTTCAAGGAGAAGTATGTTTTTATCTAAGGTGTTGCAAAGAGGTGTGAGGTTCTACAACATAGTTTTAGCTGGTGGAGTGTTATGTTAAATAATATTGTCACTATGCTTGGCCAAGTTTACTAGTGGTAATCATTCTGTATCAACAGTTAGATTTCGGGAGTTTATCGGGTGTCAGATATGATGTTAGACTTCAGGGGATCAATTAGGAATACATTTTTATTCATTCAGTGGCATAACTCAGAAAATTTAGATTGTAGTTTCTATTAAATTGTCAAAGTATTCCTACGTGATTCAAGTAGTAAGATATAGTCTGCAGTTCATGAAGGGGCTGTTGAACTGGAAATATTATTGAAGAAGAGAGAAAATGATAATGGTCCTATGGATGGCTCCTTGTGGGACACCTTTGTTAATATTGCTTTCATTTGAAAGGCAGTTTCCTAAGTGTACTTGGAATGTTCTGTTTTGGAGGTAGCTTTGAAATGTTATTTTATTTAGGTCAAAACTGAATCTGCTAAGTTTTTAGAGGAGCATTCTATGATTTACGTTTTGAGTGCTCATCATATCAGTTAACAGACCCTCCATTAATTTTGAATCATTCATGTTGTTATAAATGGTGTCAGTGGTTGTGTATAATGCTGTCATGGTACTGAAAGAATTTCTGAAACCATGATGCTTGTATTAAGTCTGGGGGAAAAACTGAAGTGATTAAGGAAAGGCTGAATATATTGAGTAAGAGATGCTGCAATGAAGGCCGATGACATATTCTTGACAGTGGCGTATAGTTTTGAGAGCATGTAGATGGCTTTATCATTTTGAGTAGAGCTCTTTTGATGACTTTAGCAGTGAGCTGCCTAAAGTAAAATGTTGAGCGGTAAGATGCTAAGGTGTATAGTTGGGAAAACTGAATTTGGTGTCTTGTGTTGTATTGTCAGCTGCTGAGTGGGATCTGAACATGGAAATAGTCTTTGGTTAAATCATTGATAATGTCTATAAGGAAGTTTGTATACTCTTTAATAGAGTTAAGACTTTTTGTTGTATTATTGCCTGATTGTGTGGAGTCAGTGATACTACCTGTTACAAATTTTTGGTTTTTCCAAGTGTTTTGGCCTGGAGACTAGTATGGTCATGCTGCAAGAAATGAGGCTTTTGCTGCACTGGTAGCAATTCTGGCCTTTTCGTAAGGTGGATATAGCTTTTTTTTTTTTTTTTTTTACTGAAATTATTTTTATTTTGATAGCAAGGTAATTAATAATAATACATACATATAACTTAATAATAATCACAAAATTAAACAGGTTTAACTACATACAATATGTACAGTGGCATGAAAAAATAAAACTATAAAATTTTCATTACTCAATGAAGGAATAAACAATATAACAATAACTTTCAATTATTCACTGTGAAGAGGTAGAATCCATTTGTAGGGTATCAGAAAGAGATATAACTTTTTTCCAAGGATTATTGATGAAAGGTTTGGGATGAATTCTGTGTTCCTTGACCTTGGTTTCTTTAAGCACAGTTTCTTTCACAAGGATAAGAAATCTTTGATGAGTGGAGAAGAAGTCAAATTCCATTTCCATGTAGCAATCGCAAGTATTGTCCATAGTAAAAAAAAAAAAAATATTGTCTGATGCTGTCACTGTCGTTCTTCCTCAACTTGTCTTCCAAGCTGAAGAATTGAAGCTCAAGTTCCTCCCATCCTACCCATAATGCCTCATTCCCCCAGTCAACTTCAGGTCTTGTTTGACGCTCATAGAGAATGCTCAAGGTTGTTGTAGCTCCAGAGCTCTTCCAGTTTAAAAGTTTTTCTTTGTAAGCAGTTTATTTCTACCTTTTGGCTTCTTTCCTTCTATTAATTAGCCTAGTTTTCTGTCTGATGCCATTCCCCACCTTTCCTACTCTTTTTCCTGTAAAAAAAAAAAAAAAGGTAGTTTCTTTTTTCTTTCTTTCCTCCTTTTGCTATGGACTCCAAGTCCGATCCTAAATTGGACAAACCTTTAGGTTTCAAACAATGCATTTCCTGTGGGCACAAGATCCCATTGTCTGATGCCTGCAGGGGGTGCGTTTACTGTCTAGGGCTCTCACACATGGACAGCTCCTGCCCTGTTTGTTTTGCCTTCAGTCCACATGCCCTGGTGGATCAGCAAAACAAGCTTATCCTTAAGGGCTTGCTTCCCTCTACCTCCTCTACTGCTGTTCCTTCCACCTCAGGGGGTCAACCCGTCTCCAAGAAACACAGGGAGACTTGATGAGCCAGAAAATGCTCCCCGGACCGGTTTTCCTCCACTATTTCAGTGCCTGTGAAGAAATTGCCCAAAAGATCAGATTTGACTTCCTTGGGGCTGACTCTGTCGTCTCCACCTGGTCGGAGCAGAGTACTTTGGTGCAGAGGTCTCCCCACAGGGAGAGATCTGCTAGACAGCCATCCAGACTGCCCTTGACCACTTCGTCCACCAGGATTTCCTGTAGTCTATCCGAGAATGACATGGCAGTTTCTTCAGGCACAGATACAGATTTTTTTTTTAAGCTTGAAAGAAACATGAAATAAAAAAGAATAATACAGTGAACACAAATCCTGCCTATTCTATAGTAAATTAGCTAAGATCCCACCTTTTCCCAACCCCACATGTAAAGAAAGAGAAACAGTAAATATCACATACAATCCACTAGTACACTAGTTAACTTAATCACATAGTCTTGCTCACAAATACTATTGAATGCCACCAACTCTCTGGTGGAAACCTTTGACTTGCGGTTTGAATTCAATGAACATATCAACAAGGACAATAAAACATTTCCAACTCTTTCTAGAGTCATTAAGCTAGTCCAAATTACCAGACCTTTTTTTTGATTCCCAGTAATTATTTTTGTAAAAAAATGTCGTCAAGAATTAAGACATTGTCATGCATCCATCTTCTTCTAACATCCTTAATCAACTGCTCCTTCTCCACCAGTTTCTGTCTACTGTGAAACAGATGGAAATATCCTCCTTCTCCAGTTTTGCTGGTCTTCTCCAATGTATTCTCAGTGCTGGATGGAACATGCCCCTGCTTGTCATGATCACCATTGTCATGCACAGGCTAATATTTTTGTTAGAACAGTCCAGTGCTTCTTCTGGATTGGAAAAGACTTAGTAACACCTTGTGCACAAATCCTTATGGTCGCTGGGTATAATACCTGTCACTTGATACATCTCTTCTGATATTTCCTCATCACTAGCCACATAGCTTCTGCCTTGTTTCATAGGTGTAATCATTCTCCACATATACTGTGGCCTCCCTAGCTCTTCATTGCTTTCCTGGCAGCCAAAGCTCTTTCAGCAGTCTCTCCTTCAAGGCATATGAATGGAATGCTGCTGTCCCTGGTCTGTGTCTCCTTTTTTCCCTTGGAAATCATTTGTCATGCTGTCTAATGGGCCCATTCAATTTTTACCTCTTCTTCTAACATTCCAGACCATGTTACACAGTCCTTAATATTTTGGAGCAGAATGTACCTTCAAATTCTTCAGGGAGACCCATCATTTTAACATTTTTACTTCTGGCCTTATCCCCCAGGCATTCAATTCTAGCATCCACAGTACCTCCCATAATTAGGATTCTAAAAAATTCATACAAAAGTGACGCCTTTAGTCTGATCAAAGTAAGGGGGTAGCTGCAGGAAGCAATGTAATAGGTGAGGCTAACTATTCTGGGAAGGTGCTATGTTATAGCATATCAGTGACCATTTACTTGGGATCAAACAGCTGGAGTGAGACACTTTCACCAACTGTCTGCCTTAGTGCTCACTCTGTATAGCCAATATATGGACTACATGTTCCTCAAATGTCTGATTCTGATCAAGTAAAAAATAAATATTCACAATAATTTATTTCATCATCTTTTACTCAAATTTGCATTGAACTTGCCAAGCCAGATTGTTAACTTTTTAACTGTGATCAGATGACAGGAGGAATCTAGAAGTTTCATCCACAGACTAATTTCTCTCCTCTAGTTGCAGATAATTTATTGACTTGAGTACACCTTGGATAATTTATTGACTTGAGTACACCTTGGATTTCTAATTATGATTAAATGAATGAATAAATACATAAACAATGAGGTAAGTAACATATTTCAGTGCATTACAGTCAGACCCTTACAGTGCAACCCATTCCAACACACATGCATGCCCAGGAATTACAGCTATTTTATTAACTGTGTGCAATTCAGATGTCTGATTGTGATGAGTACATTAGCAATGGCAAAAACAATGCATCATTGCTGAAAGATAAATGCAATGAGACGCAGTGCAAACCCTCGCATGCACATGTGCTTGAGCACTCACACATGCAGTTTTATTCACTTTGACTGCATGCACATCAGATGTTTGATTGTGCTCGAATGAATAAATGCATATATATCTAGTTATATATTTTCATTCATTGGTTTCAGATGCATATACTGCAACCCCCTTATATATATATATATACACACACACACATATATATATATGTGTGTGTGTATACATATATATATATATATATATATATGTATACATATATATATATATATATATATGTGTGTGTGTGTGTGTGTTTTTGTATGTCTGTGTGTGTATGCAATCACAACATTGACTATCAAAAAAATACATGTCATCATACAGGCTGTCTGGCAGTGGGGATCGTAGAATCCAAGAATACCACTTAATTAAAAAAAAAGTTTTCTCCTGTGTTCACAATCCCATCCTGTAAAACAGTCCATGATCTTTTAGTTTTGATTTGGGCTGCCTCAGGCATTAGTCACTTGATGCAGCCTAAGCTAAAGGGAAAGTTTTCTGGCTGATTCATCTAACAGCCCAGGCAGCCTCCACTGAAATTTCATTTTGCCCCCATGACAGAATGACCTGCAGTAATGTGCAGTTACCTTGTAGTACATGGCATGCTGACACTGTGCTGTAAAACCAGGGAAACGACAAGCTTGCTAAGCTCTAGTCTCTGACCACAACATTAGCAGATGTTAGCAGTCACAACACAACAGCGAGAAGTGCAGAGAGCCTTAAAACATATTAAGTACATGGCAGAATTAAGTGTTCAACATGTTTTTGAATCTCCTTGTTCTTCCTGCACTTCCTAAAGCTTTTCTGTGATGGCTGATCACTGTGTGGCAGCTCTGTGGTACAGCTTTCAAAGCTGTAAAACACTTAATGCTCCTACATTGTTTTCTGTCACTGTTGTAGTATATGGGAATAAGTTAAGCTCCATGCAGTGCAATTATGATTAGTCTTTCCAGTTGTAACTCTTGTATGTTGTGTTCTCAACATTAATGTCAAGATTTACCTATTGAGTTTTGTTCTTTAGGTGAATTTCTTAATGTCTACATCTCAAACATATAACAAGCTGATTATGATCAGAGACTCAGTCATAATCCTCTGTTCCATATGGGTGCATATAATTGAATGATATACTGTTTAAAATACCTCAACCAAGTCAGCTGACTTTTTTAACTGAAATCACGATGTTAACAAAAAAAAAAAAAACATAATTACATTAAAAACAATTTCAAATTAGCATTACCTTTTCTCTGTGAGGGCTGCAACCCTGTAGTGGAAAAGCCAGTAATTCTCCTGCAAGGCTACCATGACACCACATACCAACCCCATTGAATGCATGTTCATATTCTCATACATGTAATGTATATTGTTGTACTTAATTTTAATTATAAAAAATAAAGATGTGGTATGCGTTCTCAAATTTCTGTATTGTAATGAATTGTTTTAAATTAATAGCTTGTCAAGACACTTTTATTCTCCATTTTGGCCTATGTGAGATGTCTTGCTTAATCTGGTCTTACCCAATAGTAATGTATTTGCTTTCTAAACAGCTTATTGTGTTAAGCACTAAAGAAGATTTTATTACCTTTGTTAATTGAGAATATTCACCTGGGAAGGCTCACTTTCAGTGGAGTCCTGGAGAGCAAAAACTCCAAGAAACATTGTAAGATAACTAGAATTCATTAGAAATAGCCACAGTAAAAAGCATAGCATACAGAAGTTGAAAATTGAGTATTACCATCCAAATAAGATATCTTATACAAGTATTAACTTATAAGAATAACAAAACTAATCATGTAGCAAATGAAAAGCCTGTTTTAACATAAATTGCAAATGATTAGGAACAGAAGAGTAAGACATAATTGGGTTCTGCGAAGAGCAATCTGAACAGAAATCAATATAAAAGACCTGCAGTAAACCAAGCATATTGTTTGCATACTGGAGATGAAAAAAAAAATGAATGGCACCAGCAGAAATGAAGATTGAAACAGCTGAACCTATGTCAGTTTTCTTTTATTCCTCAACATATGGGTATGGATCCTATCATTGGATCCAACTCGGCCACTGTTTCACAGCTTGTGGATAATAGAAGCTCTCAAGCTCCTCCCTAACCCACAATGCCTTAGTCCCCCTCGTTCTCCAGATCTTATTTGCCACCATTGTGTACAGACATGGTTGCTGAAGCTCTTGGGTGTTAGTTTGAGAAGATAAGTTATTTCTGGGTTTATATCTTCTCCCTATTCACAAAAGTTTCTTTCTTATCCTCTCTTTACCCATTTTAGCAGTAATATTGTCTTTCTTGTTACCACTGGTAGCTTTTCATTACCATTGTTTGTAATCTTTCTCTTACCACTTGTAATTTCTGTAATACCATTACTGGTATTCCCTTTCCCCTCTTGCCTGTAAAAATATTAACAAAAGAAGTGGTATATTACATCTGTATATTTCAACCCATCTGCCTTAACTTCCCTCTTATTTACTTCTAAAAGTAGGATTGTTTCACAATTTTTTTGTGTGGTAAAATGGCAGATAAACCATCAGGGTTTAAAAAGTGTAGCAAGTGGAGGCATACAATTTTGTTATCAGATAACCATGATCTCTGTGTTTATTGTTTGGGTCCTGAGCATTTTCAGTCTTCATGTTTTATCTGTAAAGCCTTTAACCCTAGAGCATTAATAGACCAGAAAAATAAATTAATTCTCAAGGGCCTTCTTCCTTTGGCCTTTGGAGAATCGCTTGCTGGAGCTCAACTCTCCAAATCTGACAGAAAGGAAGCCAAGAAGAGACATTCCAAGTAACCCAGTTCTTCTCAGTCCTATTTGGATCCAAACTTGGAACTGCACAAGAAAAACTTCAGATCCTAAAGACAAGTCTTCAGATCTGACTTGTTCAGATATCAGATCAGTATCATCAGTTCAATTATTTATTTATACCCTTTTTAGAAACCAGATTGGGTCAACCAGTTTCAAAAGTAACCTTATCAAAATGGGTGAAAGATTGCATTTCCTTTGTCTATAAAAAGTTTGGTCATGTCATGCCAAAGCCTTTAACAGCCCATTTAACCATATCCATGGGAACTTCATCAGCTTTTTTATTCAGGTCTTACATGGAAGAAATGTGTGCGGCTACAACTTGGGCTAATCTTCATACCTTTGTTACTCATTACAAATTGTATCTGGTCTGGAGGGTAAGAGCAGCCTTTGGCTCAACAATACTCAAGAATATCCTTCCTTAGAGTCCAGCCAGGAATCAGGTAGCTGGATATGTTGAGGAATGAATGAAAACTGACAACACTGGATAAAGAAGTTATGTACTCACCATTTTCATTCTTCTTCAACTCCCATCCCTCCAGCCCCCTACCTTCTTTCTTTCAATGACAGCTGGAAGAGCAGGAAAGTGTTATAGGAATCAAAGTCCCTTCTGTTTTATCTCCAAATAGTGACTTTCCATATTAAAGCTAAAATTTCATTACGCCATTCAATGAGAAGCTGCAAACAAGATCTGGAGAATGAGAGGGATTATGGCATTGTGGGTAAGGGAGGAGCTCAAGAGCTTGTAGTATCCACAGGCTGTGAAACAGCAGCTGAGTCACATCCGAGGATCGGATCTGAATCCATATGTTGAGGAAGAATGAAAATGGACAACATAGATGGAGCATTATGCTGAGTACGTAATTTCTTTTTTTTTTGTAGTATAAAAGTAGTGTTTAAAGAAACATGATGCCCTTATAATAAAGGATTGCAAACCATCTCCTAAATAGAATCATTTCTGTCAACAGTTACAATGATAGTTTCATAGTAGGTAATTTTTTAAGGCTGCCTTGAATGTGTGTTTCTTGATGATGCATCTTACAGTGAATGGCTTACTGAATGCTTAGATAATGTCTCTGAATTGTAGTGCAATAATTAATAGTTGTGGTAGTTAATTTTGGTTTGACTGAACAAAATTATGTCCCCTTAAGATTCATTATTTATTGTATACAGTGGTTTTCATGGTGCTTGCCTGGTTTGCATCCTCTCTTCATCTCTTTGAAAAAATATAGTTTGCTGCTGTTTTAATAGCTGTAACTTACTAGCTTTGCTTTTTTATATAGAAAGGAGTTGAACTTGCAGAAGGTGCCAGTGTACCTGCTTTGGGACTGTCGAATAAAGCTGTTTTCCAAGGTAGGTTAACTGAGAGTACACTATGGGGTAATATCTGTTTTCTCAGCATTTAAAAAAATAAATGTACTTTTAATTGTTTCATTAGGTTGAGTTATAACAGTTTACTTTATCATTGCTTTTTGCCAGTCTTAATGTTCCATATGTATTTATTTATTATAGTAGCATGTACCCTTCAAGAATTTAGTCTGTCAGTGATCTACTGTGATGTATTCATTGTGAGTACTACTTCACCAGACAGAATTTGGTATTTTTCAACAAAATCCAAGGGTTGGGGTTAGCCACAAATCTATCTAGTAGACACACCTCATCATCTAAGGCATTGATTGTGCAGAAATGCTCATTCCAAGAGCTTGCCAGTTCTTTTTCACAGATGCAAGTCCATGTTTTATCAGTGAAGTCCTGCATTACCATAGGTAAACACTGTAACAGGTGTCCATGTTGCTAGAGAGTTGTCAGTTTGGACCTGGACCAGCATTGCCTGTACTGTCTCAGGGAAGAGAATGGTATTGACAACTGCCAGGGATGTCAGGGAAAGCAGTAGGCCCAGATGAGGTCACAGAGATATGATCAAGATGTTGGGTAAAATAGGGGAAAGATGACTCCTGAGGAAATTCATCACGGCACTGAGGGAAAGAAAGGTATATTCCAGATGGCTGGAGAATAAATATACTAGTGCCAGTCTACATGATCAAAGGGGACATTCAAAACTGTGAATACTACAGAGGTATTAAACTTCTGTCACACTGCATGAAAGTTCTAGAAAGGGTGACTGATAAATGAATACACAAAGTAGTAGAAAGTAAGATGAGAGATGAGAAGTTCAGATTCAGATCAGGAAGCAGCACAACCGACCCAATGTTTGCAGTGAGACAGATAGTTGAGAAAAGCAACTGCCTGCATTAAGGGCTAAGCCAAAATGTTTAATTATAGTAACCTTGAAATAAATAGAACATTTTTTATTTATTAAAGGTTTCAAGTTTATTTCTAGTAGGCATTGCGACATAAACAAGGTACTTGTAGACCTGAAATTATTTATTAGAAGGATGAACTTTAAGTTACTTTTCCCAAATGATAGATCAAGTTATATGGAAGCAGTTTCAAAAAGAAAAGTACTTACAATCCCCCTATACACCCCCAACTAAAGAAGTTTGAAGTGGTAGTAGAAAATGTCATTAGAGAAGCTTTCAATAAAAAGAGAAAAATGTTTTTCAATCTAGAAAAAGAAGAAAAGGAACTTACGGAGCTATTAAAGGAGAATAAAAACAGTAGAATCATGAGACTGAAATAAGGTGGAGGGATATTGTTAATGAACAATATGATATACACTGGTAAAATTATAGAAATTTTATGTAATGGTGATAAGTATGTATCCATTTCTAAAACAAAATTAATATAGCTTATTCTAAGGTAGATTACTATTTAAATGATGATGTCATGCAAGGGAGTAATTGACGCAGATATGTACAACTTTTTACATATGGGGAAAGTGACAATATCTTCCATCTTCAGTACTCCAAATGTCCATAAGGATATATATAAACCCCCACTGAGGTGAATAGTAGCTGCAAACGGATCAAAAACTCATCTTCTGATACTTCTGTACAGCACCCCACAGAAGTCCTTAGGAAGAGGAAGTGCAAGAGGAGGCAGTTGGACTCCCCTCAGGAGTCAGTCATGGAAGATACTGATTTCGATGAAGGTGTAGGGTCCCCAAGATCACCACCTGAAGACGTCTCATTTGGAGACATTCTGGAGATCCTGAAACAGTGGATGGTTGAACTAATGATATCCCTTCTCAAGAGGAATCAGTATTCCTGGAGGCTTTTGGTGCTGGCCCATCTACCCTCCCGGGTGACTGCACCTGCTGACAAGCTCATTAACTTGATCTCTCAGTCGCCATGGAAAGATCCAGATTCTGTAGAGCTGATCCTTAAGAGACCAGATAGGATCCTGGCACCACTAAAAGGAAGGGAGTTTTGGAACAAAGGAGTACTGTCAGATGCTATGATTGTGACAGCAGCCACCAAGAAAGAACATGGAACAAAATTCTACTGCCCATCCCACTAACAGGGAGTCTAGGGCTCTGTACAGATTTGGGAAGCAGGTTTATGCATCAGTGACCCTTGCTGTCAGGTCCCCAAGTTACTTGGTGCACTGTACTAGATTACAGAGGGGTTTGCTCAAGGAGCTCTGAAAAACTCTGCCAGGGACTAATACTGCTGAGGTGGAGTCTTCTCTTGCTTCACTGTTAGTCACCCTTCAGTTCATTTCAAATTCTTTTATGAGGCTTATATCACACACAGCTGAGGGAGACTTGAGTGGTGGGTTTGGCAATTTTCATCAGGAGACATCCCTGGATGAACCTTTGTGATTTTATGGAGCACTTCAAATCATCTTTCATCAGTGCTCCGTTTGATGGAAATTCATTGTTTGGCCCCAAGGTTAAGGACATACTGTCTAGGTGTGAGTAAGATGGAAAGAGCCTGTCTCCTGCTGTTGTATGTTTCTTGACTCCTCAAAGAACCTTTTCCAGAAATCAGCTAGGTGGTCGAAAGATGTGGTTCAAGAAATCCCAGGGTCTGTTCCATGATCCAAATGGAGAAAGTTTCCCCTTGGGCAGAAGAGGGAAATCCAATCCAATGGAGCACGCCGTCCATGCGGCAGAGGGGGTCCGCAGACCCAGGGATCCAGGGATTCTTTCTCTGACCGACCCTATCGACACTCCTTAATGGAGGCCCAATTGCCCACCTCTGGAGGCAGTTGTGGGGGTTGTTTATCCTTGCACAAGAGAGAGACTGCCTAGACTGTATAATTCCCTTTTCTCTGCTACTACCAATACAGAACAAAATTCCCAATGTTCCACCCAGTCAGTGGAAAGCAACAGCATTAGAAACACAAAAGATGCTAAACATAAAAGTCATCCAAGAGGTCCCCCCAGACCAGAAAGGATCCAGAACTTACTCAAGATTCTTTTTAGTACCAAAAAGACTGGACTGGAGACCAGTTTTGGATCTGAACGTTATGAACAGTTTGATTCAGTATACCAAGTTCCCAATGGTCACAGTTCAGTCCAGTTTGCCTTTCCTGCACAAGGATGACCGGATGTACTCTATAGATCTCCAGAATATGTACTATCACAATAACAATGAACAGACAGTCCAGGAGATGTATACACTCCCAGCTGGGAGCCAGTCACTACCAGTTCAAAGCACTGCCCTTTGGTCTCACCACAGCCCCCCAGGGTGTTTAGCAAATGCATGGCAGCGGTAGCAGCTCACTTCAGACTGCAGGCATTCTGAGTATTTCTGTACCTAGACGACTGGCTCCTTACCACCTCGACTAAGCATCTACTGATAACAGTTCAGGACCATGTACTCCAAAATTGTTCCAATCTAGGCATCACAATCAGCCACAAGAAATCTCAACTTGAACCATCTCAGTCCCTAGAATTCAGTGGAGCCAGTTCCAACACAACATCAATGATAGCACCTCTGCCTTTACTGAGAGTTCAAACCATCCATTTTAAAGTCAGCAGAATAATTCAGAGTTCATCCCTACCAGCCCACAAGATATTATGGACCCTGGAGTCCATGTCTGCATCAGTAGTTCTGCTTCCACTAGCGAGATACCATATGAGAATTATACCATATGAGAATTCTTCAGTGGGCATTGGCAACCCAGTGGTCAATCCTACATCAGTCTTTGTCCATCAGCATCATTATCACCCAGGCTTGCAAAAGATGGACAAAAGATGGAGCCGGGAGGCTTCTTAAGACTTGCCACATAATGATGCTCAGGAGCCTTCTATAGGAAACTGATGCAGATGCTTAGTTGAAGCTGCACAGCAAGTGAAGGAGCAGGAAACAGTGACAACTCTAACACAGGCAATGCTGTGGTGTGATGGGCCAGAGAGCTCCAATATGAAGGAGCAGAAGATGATGCAGGATGCATCTGAAGAGGATGTGTCACAGGAAGATGTTCTGGAGCTTTCTGTAGAATGCCCAGGAAACGTAGAGCCAATATTATGCTTTCAGTCTAGAAGAAATTGGTCTAAGGGAAGAGTTGCTTGATTCAACAGAGATGGATAGACATACTAAGACAGATGAATGAAATAGTTTACAGAACGTAAGTAAGGCATAAAATGTTAGAAGCATCATAAAACAGATGAACACAGTAATTAGGACTATTAAGAACATTTCATTTGATTTACAAATAAGATGTTTTACTGTGCAGCTAAATTAATAACAGATAACATCTCATCGCAAAAACATAGAGCAATAAGGGAAAGGAAGAGAAAAAATAAAAGCCATCATGGAAGCATTGAATGGAGTAAACTATAATCAATTAATTAAAAGTATCACTATTAGAAGAATATAGAAGAGGGAGCAGATCATCAAATTACTTAGAAAGATAGACATGGTAAAAGCAATGCACAGTATCAAAGCAGACTATGATCTATAATACACTATTGCAAATAATAAACTAAAAATATCAGCACAGGCAGAAAAGCTTAGAAGATTTGCAGGTAAATAAAAGGAAAAGTAGAAAATAATTGACTCAAAGTTCTGTAGAGAACCTGGAAGTAAAGCAAAAGGAATAGAAACACAACACAAAAAAGAAGAAATGCACATTTTTGAGAAATGATTATGAAGTGGAGCATAATAAACATGCTGAATGGATATTAAAATTAGATGAAACTGTAAGGAGTTCTAATGTAGAGGATATTTTTTGGGATGAATTAACATTCTGAGAAATTGATACAAAATTAAGAAAAGCTCCTAATTGGAAAATCACAGACCCAAATGTAGTACCTAACATTCACTAAAAGTATTAGTATCTTTACACAAAGATTTAGCCCTGAATAAGAATTACTTTTATGCACATTCTGAATGGACACTGACAAGGTTATCAGCAGGAAAAATGATACTACTACTTGAGTGAACCTGAAAACCATCATAAAAACTATAGACCAGTAACTTGCCTTCCAGCAATATACACACTGTATACTGGATTGGATGCAGACAGAGTTTATAGTCATTTGAGTAAATGATGGCAATGGAACTGTGATGCCCCAGCACTTGCCCAGTAATCAAGGAGCCTCAATCCTTACCAGTGGCAACAGTAGGGAACATACAGATCTACAGGATGACAAGTACACATACAGTAAAATGCAATTTCTCTTAAGAGCACACAGAGATCACAGTCAGTCTGGGGCTGGTTTCTCCAGATCCCCCAATAAGACTCCCTACTGGCACAGCTATAGAGTTGAGTCCTTAGCCAGGTCCTCCAATACTCTCTCTGTCCAACCAATGCTTTGTGTCCCTGCCCAAGTAGCTGACACACACACTCTTGGAGATTTGTTTTACACACACACACCTGTGAAAGGCTGGCTCAGGTTTACTAGCTATGCCCCCTTCTGCCCAGACTATAAGGTAGTTACCACTGCCACCAGAACCCCTTATCAACTACTTTAAGGCCCTTAACAAAGGGTGTCCAATCCTACTGTTACTATTAATCTAAATGGTAGTCTGACCAAGAGCAAGGCCATTTAGGAGTGGCCTGTACAGTGTCACCAAATAGATATGCAGGTACACTTAAGAGCTTAAATATTTCTAAACAGACCAGCCACAGTTGAAAGGGTTAAAAATACTTAATAAATAATGAAAGAACAAGACAGTGCTCAGTAAGTAATCAGTTACATTACATCAGAGTTCAAAATCACAGAAAATCTTTAAAACAACATTGCAGGACAGTCTTAAATAAATAAAGAAAACATCTAAGCTATACTTTACTATATTCTTATCTAAGTCTATAAGTGTTACTATATTCCAAAAACGTACAGCAAGGCAAGTGCAGCTGTGTGATGAGTGGATGTTCTTGTTAGGTCAAAGACAAGATACAAAATGCACAGTCTCTCTCTCTCTCAGAGAATTCTTTATAATATCAAATACTACTACTCGGTTAGCTTGGATGACATCACTTTTTGTCACCTGACTTCAGTTCCTAAGCTAAATCACCTTTGTCAGAAACTAACAGAATGTTAGCATTTTCCTGTGAAAAATACACCTCTCCTATGTTTGCAGATGCTGGAAGTCATAAAAGAATAAAACACTTCTACATCTTAAACCTGGTAATTACTTCTCTTTCAAGACAATACAAAAAACTTCTAGCTCTAGACATTGTGTTTGCTACTGCACTGAAATGGAGAGCTAACATCTCTTTTATTACATGGTTATGAAACAATTGAATTTCAACTATTTTCTCTGAAATTTTTTCAAGTTAACCTCCTGTGTTCCAGTTTCCATTAAACATATACATCTAAGCAGTCCCAATAGTGCAGGTACATTGCTGTTCTATTCCAATAGGGCACGCTGTGGTTACATTTTAGCTCAGTACTTTACACACACTTCTGTATAAATCATGTCAATATTCACAAATGGCATAGAATTATTTACAAAATTCCAGATAGCTGGGCTGGCAGTGTTTCCCTTTGTCACAGAAACAAAGTAACAAAAGAAAATCATACAGAACAAAGGATCAGTTGTTGCAAAATAGCACCACAGTAGAGAATTGTAAAAAGAGTAAGAATCTAAATATGGCATAGATAGATTACAAAAAAAGCATTTGACAGCATCCCACATTTATGGATAAAGGAATGCTTACCAGTGTATAACATATACCCTGCAATGATCAATTATATTACAGTATTCATGAATCAATGGCAAACCACTTTGCAGTTAAGCCATGATAAAGGGCAAATTATTATTCCAGGGATAAAAATTCAAGGGAGATATTTCATGGTGATTCTTTGTCACTGCTGCTGTTTACTTAACAGATTAGGCCCTGGTTACAATTTGGGTCCCAGAAAACAACCTTGTTTTTAAAGGCTTGTCTTCTACTTTTTGTGGATGACTTAAAAGTATAATTCATCAGATGAGGAGCTTAACGTACAGCTGCCAGTGGTTAAAACTTTCTCAGATGACATAAGAATGTCATTTGGCTTTGATAAATGTGCAAAAGCTGTGTTTAAAGTAGAGAAGCTACAACACCAAGAAAATATCGATCTGGGACTGGAATGTGATATAAAGAAAGTTGAGTTGGAGGGGGGTTATAAATGTATAGGAACTGATAAAGGCTTGGCAAAAAAACATGAACAGATGTGACTAAATCCTGGTAAGAAATACTTCAGAAGACAAACTAATACCAAAAAAGCCCTGCCATCTAGAAATAAAGTCTAAGTTATAAACCAATTAGCTCTTTCTGTACTAACTTACAGTATTGGTGTAATTGACTGTCCCCAAAAGATATTGGATCAGTTGAATAGGAAAACAAGAAAAATGCTACATGTTTATTAAATGATGTATACAAATCAATATATACCAATATTATGTATTCCTCATAGAAGCATTTACATTCTGAAGGAGAAGTGGGCCTCTGCAAATTTGATTGCAAGTGTAGATGTGCAGTCATGTTATTGCATACATATCTGCTGACCTCATCAGATCCAAACATAATGAAAATTTTAAAACATGAGAAGTCTAAGATAACTTTCCTGCTTATTTTAGAAGAAGCAAATTGGTGTCAAGGGGAACTGGAAATCAAACCAGAAATAGAAACAAATCAGCAACTGATGCAAAAAAAAAAAAAACAGAATATAAGGAGGACAGAAATGTGGAAAAGGCATACATATGTTGTAACAAGTATAAAGATCTTCTAGAACAAACTTGATCAGGATTTGACACAGGAATAGTTAAGGAGAGGTGAACTTAAACCAAAAGATGAAAGTTAATAATGGGAACCCATTATAGCAAACTATGTATGCATTGGGTTACAATGTCCATTAAACATGTGGGAGAAACAGACAAAGGCAGTTTCTGTAAAAAAAAAAAAAAAAAAAAGAACAGGAAACAGTCACACTGGTGGTGATGCACACATGGCAGAGGGCCTGTATACTGAAAGGCACAATGATTTTCAAGATTGTTGCATTGGGGATTGATTGTGCAAACACTATATTATTGAAGTAGTTGAGAAACATAGGAAGCATGAATCACAAAACATTATAGAGAATTATGATGTTTATATCACGAGGGATCACCCATTACAAACTGTTCAAAAAAATAGTCGCAAGAAGACAAAAGTAGCATTGATAATTGAAACTTCCACACTCGGTCATTACAATGCTTTACGTACAGTGAGACACAAAGTCTTAAAATACCAGAACTTACAGACAGAAACAAGAGCAGTGTGGACGAAAGATACCCAGGCAGTTCCAACAGCTGTAGGATCAACAGGTCTAATAAAAAAAGAAGAATTTACAGTCGTATTTAGATATGTTACCAATACGTGTAACTGTATGAATTACAGAAGTCGTCAGTTATGGGAACATTGCAGGTGCTGCGAAGAGCAATTTAGGCTAACATCAAAGATTGAAATAATACTAATTTTGTGAACCCTGATAATACCCTGACTTAGGATTGGAATGCATTCCCATGATGGTATTAGAAACCCAAAAGACTTGGGAATATTAAACCGAGTGATCAGGGTACTGCTTGATTGCAGGTCATATTCTTCCTCTGTAATCATGGAGTAATCACTTCTGCAGAGTCCCTCATATTTCTTTTAGTGTTCACTTGTTTCTAATGTTGCCTTATGGCTGTATCTAATACTTTAGTTTGAACCCTTCTGACTCTTCCAGTAAAAATTACATATTTATGCCGCATAGTGACGTATTATGCATTCTTTCAAATTATTACACCATTCTTAGAAACAGTACACACTGATGGACTTAAGGCATTCTTTCAGCCTTCACTTATTTTTTTACTCGTGCACAGTTAAAACATGTTAATTTATGGGATGAGATGTGATGCTATTTAAAATAATTTTACTGCTCTCAGTAGTGATACTTGCATATCCAAATGGATGAAACAGATGCAGTAGATTTCATTTTATTGTATTTTACATTTGTTTACCAGGGTGGTACAACTGAACACAACTCACCATTGCAGGTACTGCCCAGGTGAAATAATTCACGAAGAAAAAAAAGTGGAATTGAGAGTCAGTAAGCCATGCATATCAAAAACAGAACAGAAAGTAGCAATATATAAAATGTACAGTAGCAGTTAACCTTTGCAGGAAATGGAGTTCTGCATACTTGTGTTTGCTTGCAGTATTTTTTTTCTTTTTTTTATTTCCAGCATGTTTGAAATTAGGCTGACTTGCTCCTGAATTATGAAAAAAGGTACAAAAGTATAGATTAACTGTGAATGTTCAAACTTGGGCATCTGGCTGCAGTCAAACTGCCTATTAATTAACCCCAGTCTGTTAACAAAGACTGTTATGCTTTTCACAAACCGATAAAAGCTTTTCTCTTTACCAAAACCTAGGCTCATTAACCCTAAAGGGGATATCACTGCTAATGTAATCAAACAAAAGTATCTAGGACTAACATAAGACCCACTCCTCACTTTTAAAATTCATACTGACAACATAATCACCGAAGATCCATCCCAATTTATTCTATTGTGTTAGCAGCAGCACTAAAGAAGATCCTACTTTTCAGAGCCCCAGCTTCCACCTACAAGACAGAGAGTCAGGGAGAGTGGGTCAGTTTCAGAAGTGAGTGTCGTCCTCAGCTTTAACCTTGTCATCATCAAGCTACTTTATTCACATGGTGCATTTCTAGAGAAAAATCATTGAAATAGTGCTCCAGGTGACAGGTAGGCCTCAGAAGGAAAATATAAAGGCCCAAATTTGTGTAACTTAATGAAGTACATGGTCCCTGTAATTTATAACATGTTTGAGAGTTGCATGAGAACCATGGTTGCAGGCATTCTAATGTATCAGCACATGCATCACAGACTTTTTATGGAATATATTGAGATGTCATTGTAGATTTTTCCATTACAAGCTCTCTCTCACTCATCGATGAAGATGGCAAATACCTTAAATGCACAGAAGAGCAGGGCAAAACCCTGTAAGCTTTGGGTGCCAAATTCTAGCTTCTGCAAAGACCCTTTACAGGGATGCAGAAAATCAAACATTTGGTGTGATTCTGATGTATGACACAGTGCAGTCAATAGCTGAGTGTGCAAAAATAGTCCAGAATCAAGGCCACTTCAACAATGATAACAATAACAGCTACAGAGGTAAAGACACTGACTGCCAGAAAGGAGGCCATATGAATTCATGGAAATCAGCAGCCTCCAGAATGTTTTCCCAACTGCTCTCCTTGAGAGGAAGTTGAGGTAAGATTGTCCCTCCATTTTAAAGCGTGGTTGATGATTGCTTAGGGACAAGTTGGTCAAGGTCATAGTGTCCAGGAGTTAAAGCACCCCTTCATCTTTGTTCTCCTGCACCCTAAAAGCCTTCCCCTCCCTCAACCCTGGTGGATAGAAGCAAGCAGGCTGCGGCAGAGGATATCAAACTTCTCAGAAGATATTTAAGGAAGGATAAAATGTTGCCATGCAATTTGGGGCAAATGAAAAACATCCACTCCAATCATCTGGTAGCATACCAATCAGCATTGCACAACAATGTTAATAACCCTTATATTGATAGTGCTTTCATTTGCTGGTAGTCTTCTCAGTCTAGAAGCAGTCATGATGTCTGCTTTTAATATTATGCCTTCTCTGTCTTCCCCCAGTACTTGAACTTCAAATACAATCAGTTAAATTTGTGTTAACCCATTGTCCTCTTCTCTTAACTCAAAACATAACATCCTTCCCACACTCTGATTTTGTACTGCTGCATCCTACCTGTCAGTTTAGCTCCACAAAAAGCAGAAGATTAAATTGAAAGCGTTATGCACAGGACATTTCATGCCGAATGACTCATTTGACTTTGTGGTTAGCGTTAAGAGAGTTGATCACTTTTGTACAGCCACTAGAAGTTTTCTTGAGATTTGGAGATTAAAGTGGCACTATATAATTTTTTGTTAGTATATTTTTCATGAGAGATTTAGCACTGGTAGACCATTCACACTAAAATGGTGAGTGTAAGTGCTTCCAGAGATGGAAAAAACATGTCTTGTTCCTGAAAGTGGGCAGACTTTTTAATTAGGCATGTCTAAGTGGGTTTGTTTGGGGTGTTTTTGTTTCCTCTAACATCCCAAGATATGTGCCATAAGTAAACTGGAACTTTTCGTTTGCCAATGGATGTTTGTGTTGTCTGTGAGTAAATGTGAATGTATTATGCTATTGATGGATGGACACCCTATCCAGGATTTGTTTATCTGCCTTGCACCCATGGTTGGTTGCGTAGGCTTTGACTCACCTATGACCCTGAATTTGATGAAGTGGGTATGAAAAAATAAATGAGTGAAGGATTTTACTTCACACAACATTTACAGTTAGGAGCAAGTAAAGTAAACAAATCATAGCCATTAAAAATAACTGCTTGGTTGCATTTCTAAAAGTCACCAATACAAACAAGTAAAAACACTTGTTCAGCACAATCCAGTAATGCTTCCTTTATTTTCAGGCATTTATGTACACACACACACACGCACGCACATATATATATATATATATATATATATATATATATATATATGTGTGTGTATATATATATATATATATATATATATATATATATATATATATATATTTTTTTTTTAATGTGGTCCCTGTCCCTTTACTGGGCATCTTGCTACTCTTTCTTGTGAGTGTCATTGCAGCTTTCATTTATGTAGTGTGACGAGATCACAGACATTCACCACTAGTAGGTGGAAGCCATTTTCTACCATGCTTCCAAAGGAAACTGTAGTCTGAACTGACCAGAACTGTTGTATCAATTGCGATGCTTTTATGTGTACTGAAGTAGCACAAGGAGGGAGCTGCCTTTGAGATGGTGTAGCTATAAGGGGACTTTATAAGAACTTGATCTCGGTCTATAAAGATATTAGAGGACACATATAAGAAAGTAATTGGATATGGTTGTAATCAAAATCAGATGAAATGGTGAAAATGTTGTACCAAAAATCTGAAGGATCCTTATTTGTTCATGCTGGAAGGCAGATGATTGAAGGGATGTAATTTATGTTATTTTGGCTACTGTGCGACCATAGCCTGTATTTAGTTAAACACTCAAGATGGTGTTTTAGTCAGGGGACATTTGACCAGGACAGTAAAGAAATTCCCCCATTCTTTCATTTGGAGACATGGGATGTTTTATCATTTATCTGAACTACCAGCAACTCAATATAATATAGATTTAAGATAAAGTCTGAAAGAGAGCATCTTAAAAGTACAGCCTTCTTGTGTTGCAGTCTAGTTTCAAAACTTGAATCTTTGTAGCTGGTGTGAGGGTAGGTGGCACAGCATTTTGTTCTTCCCTGCTTAAGGGTCAAATCCACTTCCTGTTAAACCACAGCCAATTTATTTAAAGGTTTATTAACCTTTGCTTAGAACACCAAAGATCAGTTCACAGTTGTTCTGTCGAGTTTGCTGGTCCTGCTGCTTGAATTGGCATATACTCATATTTTGTTGGTCACTGTCTAACAAGTTCTAGGTGTTCTGAGTGAAAAATCTAAGCAGATCTAATAAGTTGCATGTAATTTAGTAGAGATGTAGCAAGGATGCTGAGCATGAAACTGTTTTCAGACAGACACCTGAGATTAGGGCTAGTGTTTCATAAGCTGTCACTTCTTGTCAGAGAAGCACATTTTTTTTCGGGTTCATAGTGTGGGGATATTTTCTTTCTCTTTTTCTAAGCAATCTAAATACTTTGACCCATTTTCTGTGTAACATACTGTGCAATCTGCATGTGTGTTGTACTTATTTCAGCACTGGTAAAACCATTTTATAATTGCATATTTATACAGTACTAGTAAACTAGCCTCATGTCAAGCGATCAGTGCTTACATTCAGTTATCACTAACTTGCCCTTGTAAAGCATGTAACTACAAGTCTCACAATCAGCTATTCTATCTAGTCTTAATCTCATGTTTGATTTAACATTGCTCATTAAATAAAAACAGTTAAACACACAAGTTAACATAATTTGTGATTGGGAAGCAATTAGAGACCATATTGTTTCATTGTTCACACTATTACAAATCTTAACACCTGGCTCAGTGACTATCCACCTTAAGTCTAATTTTATTAATTTGTGCATTGTTTTGTGTCCTCTTCAAACTCAACTTCCATTACAGCTTCCCATACAGCCATGAAGTTCCATTTCTGATCTCTAGTGGTTGTTAGCTCCATGTCCTCAGTAATCATCCCTTTCACTTTTCTTATTGATAGTTTGTCCTTGTTTTCTCATGTTCTAGTCATACTTTATGTAGCCACTAAATATAGCAACAGTTTCACCTCTTTAGTACATGTTATTTTACAACAGTTTATCAAAAAATATCTACAGGTTATATTCTTATCCAAGTATAAAACCTGGCATATTATTCAAATCAGCTTTGTACTGAAGCAATTGCATACATTCCCTAAAATGTACGCACATCTCCAGTATGTGCATCTTGTCTGCGGGAACATTTTTTTCAAGTGTCATAGGGTGTAGAAATATTTGTGCAAACAATTCTATGCAAAACTTTTAAATTTTCTCAATATATCGTAGAAATGCAGGATTAAGATACATTTCTCTCCACTGATCATCTGTGATATCTTGATGTAAATGTTAACTCCATGGTATTTTTACCTTTATACTGTATTGTCTTTTCAAATCTAATCCATTTCTTTTTGTGGCCTCAATTATAAAATTTACTTTTTGTGGTATAACAAAATTATTGTCTGACTACTGAATATCTTCTTTGAACTCTAGCATCAGACCTGCACGAGCAAGTTGATCTGACTTCAGTAACTTAGACATTTGTCTAGATGCGTCCCATTTTATTAAGTCATCTCCTGTTATCATCTTCTCCCAAAATTTTAATTCTTTGTTCTTTCTTTTCTAAATGTTCATTACATTTTCTCCTGTCTCTTTTTTATTACTATGTAGAATATAACCTATCAAAGTTCTATTTGCCAAGATCCAACTTCCTTTAACATAAAGAGTCATGTAATAGTTTGTGTATATAAGGCTGTGCATAATGTTCTTTCTGTTCCTTTCCTAGATCTGTTCAAATGCTCAAGTGTTCCAGTCATCACCTTGTTGGGCAGTATGCCTGCTATGCTTGTATTTGAGCATATATTCTGCACCTTGAAGCAAATATGTTAATCTGTGTCGAGTGGCTTTACAGTATGCCTCCAAATTTGGAAATCCCGAACTACCCTGTTCCTTTGTCAGTATTATTATTTTCCCAGTGCACTATTTCCCTTTTGCCATCCCAAATAAACTCCTTAATTTATTTTTCATGCTTATCCTTGTCTGATGTGCCTTTTAATGCATATAAGCCTTCATAAAGAAACATCTGGACCAAAAACCTCTTAATAGCTTGTCCATAAGTAACAATTTTCTTAGTGTTAACTTATTTATAATCTTTTGAGAAATTTATTCTCATTGCTGCCTACTCAAAATCCCATTTCAACCAAATTCCCATGTGTCTCATCTTGTCATAAACTCTGCAAGAAAGGAGAAAAACTGTACCAAGTTGTGTATTGAGCATAGTTCATTTCTATAGCCTTAGTTTTTGCTTTATTTATTTTGTTTCCTGCTATAGTATTAAATGTTTCAGGTTATCAAATATAGTTTTTCTGTTATGTTTTGAACTGGTAACAGATATGTCATCTGCAAAAGGGCTATTTTCTTATAACTGTTTCTCATTTCTGGCCAGTTATTGATGGTCTTAAAGGCCTTAGCCAATGCCACTAAATATAAAGCAAAGAGTTATTGTGAAAGTGGACAGTGCTACCTAGATCCTCTTGTAAGATTAAACATCTTAGACAGCTCACCACCACACTTCTCTCTGGCTTGAGCTCCTCTATAGATATTAAATATTAATGTTGACAGTGTTAGTGAAAACCCAAATGGCTCAAGGTGTCTCTCAGTCTGTCCAATGCTTTTTCAGCTTCCAGACATATTAACATTAATATGTCATTATTAAGTGCATCCTTTTGAATCCTAAGGGTTCTGTTAATATTGTCAGATGTTTGCCTATTTTCTTTTAAGCCACACTGTTCCAGGTCTATTCTTCTTGGTAATACCTTTCTATTCTGTTTTGTAAACTCATCATTAAGTACTTTGTAGTAATAATTCAGAATTGAAATGGGTCTGTATGACCCTTGATCAAGGGGATCTTTCTCTTCCTTTTAATATAACTACCATTACTGCTTATTTCCAAGTCGAGGGCATGTCCCACCCAAAAATGTTGTTAAAAATATTAGCCAGACATTTATTATTCACTTGCTCCTCTTTGCATACTTCTGTTCAACTTCCATCACTACCAGTGTTTTCACTGTATTCTGGTTTAGTATTTCTTCTTTAATTTCAGTTTCATTTATTTTTTATTGTAGTACCCCTATTTCTAATTTAGTTACCTTAGGAAGTTGTAACTGTCTCATATTTTACCATTTTCCTGTGCGTTAATCTGTACGTCTTGTTTATATGGTGTAATATACCATTACATTCATAATTTTTCTGGGTTCATTTCTGCCCTACAGTTCTCATAATTCCTGATGATTCTTTCTTCCTTTCGATACCTCAGAAGGTGAGCTAACAATTTGGTTGCTCTAGGGTTATTGTCAAACATTGCTGTAAAGTCATTGCTGTGTGTTTATTCCAATTTTCTAAGTAGTCTTGTGTAGACTTTCTATCTTCTTTCAGTTGCTCCTCCTTATTCTTTTTTGCTACTGTAAATCTATTACTTGTTAAGCTCCCTAGATTCCTACTGTGACGTTTGTTCCAGATCTCATTTGCTTTCATTGCAGTTATCCCAGTTCTTCACAAGTTCTTTACTGATTAGGTTCAACGCTAATAACATTTCAGTTAAGGTTTGATCTGCCCAATCATTAAATGGCTTCCTGTTTGGAAACAAATACTAGAAAATGTCAATGTCTATCACACTATAATTTTACTTGCTTACAAAACTTAATTTTGATGGTGTCAGACCCCAAGAACCTATCACTGCATGTGTTTAAATGCTTCAAATCACATTACAGTGTTCTTTTATATATTTGTTTCTTTGCCAAAGTAGTACACTGATCATAAACAATCATTTTCTGACACAGTAAATTCTGTCTAATCTTGCCTATAAACCGTATGTTGCTGAAGAATGTGTATAGTCTCCTTCATCCTGTCTTATTTTCAGTATATCAATATCAGAGAAGCAATATTACCTTAAAAAGGATTGGAATTTAAGTATATACAGCCTAACTATACAGATTTGTAGTACTGCCATAGTAAAAGTGACTTAAAACGAAGCACAGGATAATAGCCCCATTGTTAATATTGAGGGGTATGTGTACTAAACTTATAAATACTGAGGCATTCACTGACAGACATTCTCAGCTTTAATGTCCATATGTCATTACATGTTATGCATCTCATAAAAAAAATCCCATGTCTGAAACTATAATGCTGCACTGGTTGCCTCAGTCTCCTCTCATACAACAGGGGAGGTATTAGGTTGAGGGGGGAGTTGAGAGTGGTTCCTCCCTTCTGATATAGAGGGTAGGTACCAGCAGCAGCCAGCAATGTGTAACAGCCAGAAAAGAAGAGAAAAGTGTTCAGAAATAATGACTATGGAGTGCCATACCATTCTTGCTGATGGCAGCATGGTACCATAAAATCAGGAGGTGATTATGACACTGAAGAGGTATTATCTGCCCCTTCTCCAAATCTCTGTGTGTAAGATTATGAAATAGTATAATGTATGATTCATTAACTGTAAGATAACAGTGCAAGGCACTGCGATGGGAATGTAGATGATGGAGTTGTGGGAAACCAATGCTCATATAGTTGTACTTTCCATCCATACATTGTGAAGATTATCTGGGTGTTCATTGTGAAGATTATCTGGGTGTTGCAGGTGTGCACATTTTTCATATGGGTAAGGCCATTGCTGACATGGAGTTCATTGCACCTTGTAAGCAGAGTAAGACTGGTCTGTCAGTGTACCTTTTATATAGGACAAGGCAAACATTAAAATGTCTGTTAGTACACAATCTGTAATTCATAAGCTCTTTTGAAAATACTTGTGGGATATAGCATTGTATGATGCATGTTTATATAGGGGATCCACATTTACACATGAGCTTCTCTTAAGAGTCTTAAGAGGTGCAGGTGGAAGCAACTGTTAGATAAAAGTTAAGCACGTGCAAACGGAAGTTAAAAACTACTGTAATTTGTGGCTTGAGGGGAGAATAGAAAATTATTTTCTTCACTGACAAAACAACAAACGTTGAATATAGCAGTTCTGATTCAGCATATTTATAAAATAAGGAAGGGAGTACTAGAAGTAAAATCTGTCAAAAGACATGTTAGGATCCACCCACAACTATCTTAGCAGGTAGTCTGTGGCTGCTTGGTCAGATGGTACTGAGAATCTTCATTTTGCCCACGTTTTTTTTCTCTGATTCTGTATGATGAATATTTTATTTTAACATTGACATTTTATGCTTACATTGAAATATTTCAACTATTGTCACTTTGTCAGATATGTCTTCCATAAATTAAAAAAAAAAAAAAAAAAAAAAAAAGCAGACTCAGTAGCTCAACGATTAGCGCACTTGTCTTTTGTGTAGGAAGATCAAAAGACTGTGTGTTCTACTCTCACACCAGGTAGCTGGATTACTTTTTACATTAGTGACACTGCAGACTAGCATGGGGGGGCTGCTGCTGCAGTCCTGAGTGTGCTGACCTTCAGATAAGATATTAAACCTAGGCCTCATTTGATTGAGTTGGTAATCACTCAGGTGGATGTTAAAGATCCCATGGCACTTATCAAAAAGACTAGAGGAAGTCAGTAAGTGGTCTTCCCTGAAAAGCGACAGTTGACTTAGCTGGACTAACCTGGTCATCAAAGTGCAAATAAGTAAATAAATAACATTGTGCTTCTTGTAACCTCTTATTATCCCTTACCGGTTGTAATAGCTTTAGTGTACTGCACATAGAAGCCAGAAAAAAAAATGTCATAGTTCAAATATGCAGTGCCTGTTGAGCAGCAGCAGAACAAGTTTATTTATTAGCACTTTTTGGTGTTTTTCATTTCCTAAGCAGAGCATGGCTAGAGAAATGTTTATTTCTCTTTCATTATTTATCTTATGCACCTAACAGGAGCTGATTCCTTTAACTATCTCTGTTCTTTACTGGCAGAGTAGATATCCTGTCCCTGTTTTTCTTGAATCAGCAACTAGCATTCTTTTCCCTCATCATAATGCTCAAAGTACAAGAAACCCTGGAGTGAAATAGAAGGGTTATGTTACACATGATAGGTTTTGCTGGCATCATAAAGTGTGACAGCACAGCCAGAGCAATGTGCCAACAGCAGTTTTGTCCTCTAGAGTAAAATACAAACTTGGCATTCCATTCTGAAGCATCTGTTGTTGTTTATAATAAATTTTTATTTCTAAAAATAATTAACAGTTGGGAAGGTATACTGGCAGTGTGAAACTTTCTGACTTCTGCTGAAGGAGCTAGATATTTAACATACAAGAAAATGCATGAAGTGTTTCTTCAGTGTGCATCGTAAATGTATTTATGCTTCTAAGTACCATACCCTGCACATAAAATGAATGGTAAAATGACTGCTACTAAGGTGATTGACCTATAGATGAGCTAAGCTGTTAATGACTTATTCCTTTGTTGCAGTGGTATGTAGTAATGTATATTGATGTGACTAAGTTACTACAAACAGCAATGTCCTCAATGGTCAAAATGTTTATTTATCTGTATTTTTACATGTCTTGTAGAAAAAAAAAATGAAAAAACGGTGTTAAGAAAAAAAAAATCACTGCTTCTTAATGAGAAGAAGTAAAAAAAATTAACTGGCTATGAGGTTGTTTTTTTGCCCATGGCTGTTGCCTGGATATCCTGGTTTGATTAGTGGCACGAGTGCTGCAGGAGCTAGTTGGGGAGGGAATAGAATACGTGGCCAATTATGGACATGCCCATTCAGAGAGGGGATGTTAGCAGAGTCCTGAAGCAAAAGCTTTATGTGGGAGAAGGCTGTCTGCTTTCGTGTCTTGCAGTTTGTAGACTCAGTGCTTGAACCCCCCCACCCCCCAGGGAGTGCACAGGCACTGCAGGATTGTGCAGAAGGGTGAGTACACACTGAGCCTAGAGTAGTGAATGTTGTATCACACTTTCTGGCCATTAGTGAGGGGAGAAGGTGTTTCCATCATAGAAATAATCTTCCACCACTGCTGAATCTTAGTCATAATCCATGGCTGTCACCTCCACTTCCCAGTGTCAGGTCAGGTGGAACAAATTGAGCCTATTAAGGGATTGTAGCCTGTTATCACAAGTGACGAGGGAGTTCAAACAATATTAAATAAAAACAAAAATGTAACGAACCACTGTCATTTTCATTTCATCACTGAGTGGCAGTGATTTTCAGAACAAAGATAACTGCAGAAAAACCTTTGTAAAGTTACCACACGAAATGTTAAAAATGCAACATAGGAGCCAACCCTCTGGACAACGAGAGAGAAAGCTCTGTGTATACTGCAGGTGACACAAGTTTGACTGGTGTCTTGGGTGCCTGTAGGAGCTGTTCATACCACACGAATAAGAGACAAGAAATCCACCATCAGGACATAAGTTCTTTTATTACAAATGTTCTGGTAGCTTGGCTTCTCGCCTTCTGCTGGAACATTTTCAACTACATAATATGTCCCTTTATATACCATTTAAAATCAACAATAAGTCAATTACATTTTTCTAATTATATCATTTACATCATTATGTGATTAACTACATTCACCATACACCCAGTTCTCTTAACAGACTATTGTTTTCACAGTGGTTACAATGTTTAACTTGTAAACATATAATCAATGTCCCCATATACTACAAAATCATTCATAATAACATTTAACATTCAAGTACAGTTGTAATACCCATATATGAATACACCAATAAATGTATGAAAAATGTGTGTGTATATAGATATATAGATATATATATATATATATATATATATATATATATATATATGCGTGCACTTATTCAAAAATATATAAATCCATTTCAAATATTTCACATTTAAATATTTTCAATATTAATACACAATTCATTACATACTTTAAATATGAATTCATAACATAAAACCAGGCAACAAGTTGCTTGCAGTAAAAGGTAAACGCTCCTAATTCAGACGACAGTGTATCATAAATAAATTAACCACAAAAAGGAGCGAAATGGCTTTGCAGTAAAAAATCCAGTTCCCAATGTAAAATAACAAAAACAAAAACAGCAAACCTCTATTTCCAAAGTAAAACAGCTTTTTCAGCTCATAAAAGTAGTATGCTGCAAAGTAAAGCAAGTGTAGCTGGTTCTTCAACCCAAACGAGAACTTTAATAGCTAGCTAGAGTTAAGCGCTTTCACCAAATGGCTTTTTCAAAACTTCAACTTGAAGTTTTGAAAAAGCCATTTGGTGAAAGCGCTTAACTCTAGCTAGCTATTAAAGTTCTCGTTTGGATTATACTTTTGTGCGATTCTTTTTGGGTTGAAGAACCAGCTACACTTGCTTTACTTTGCAGCATACTACTTTTATGAACTTTTTTTTGTGGTTAATTTATTTATGAATTCATAACACTCTAATACACATGTTCTTATAGACTCTATTTTAACTTCATTTAATAAACTTTATTAATCTTGATAACATATAGAAGTATTACTAAACTATGTTAAATATTAAGATTATTTTCTAAATTCTTTCCTTGGGGACATAATGTATGATAATTAATAATCATTCTACTTTCCAGTTTGTTCAACTGATGTTTGAAATTACCACTTAAAGACATGGGGTGTGCAAGAATACTAAAAATCAAACTATCTTCCAACCCTTGGTGTTTTGATAAAAAGTGCATAGCCACTGGACTTTCAAGTTTTTTTCCTTCTAACATCACTCAAATAATCCATAATACGCACCTTAAACCTTCCTTGCGGTTTGACCAATATACCAAAAAATAGAGTCGCAATTGCACCCTATGATATAAATGACTCAACTGTCACAATTATAATACTCACTAGCCCTATATAGTTTGCCATTAATCTTGGTACCATCTAAATTTTTAACCTTAAGACATACTGAACAGTATGTTAACAATGCAGCCATTGAACAAAATACATTCAATTTAGATTTGTTAAACTTTGAGCAAACTTGTGAAGCATTACCAATGACGGGAAATATTTAATTGAAATACTAGACGTAAGCGATGCTGTTAGTGTATGCAATGTTAACAATGGAGTAAATAATGTTGGTCCAACACAATATGATTCTTTAAATCATATGGTGGTTAACAAAATGATAGAATTTGAAGATAACACATCACATTCACATGTTTCTAACCGTAATACTGTCATGGTTGAGAACGTTTCCAATACATTCGTGGGTAATGGTGTTTTGAAAGGAAATGAACAGTCAGGTTTGGATAGTGAAAAGATGGCAGGGACTTTTGAAGTCTCTGGAATGTTTAGATGTGAAGATATCATCATGAATGTTAATTGAAATGTGAATTCTGATGTGTGTGCGGAAAGGATAGAGACTTGTGAAATTTCAGAGGTCTCAGTATGTATAGAAAATGTTTTAAATTTAAATCTAGACGTACATCAGGATAGTGAAATGTTTGATGTATTACAAGAGAATGCTTTGAAGATTATCTTATTATTATTTGACTGATAATGTGATTTCAGACTGTGCTAACAATGTATTGCTTAAAGGCACAAAATTTGTCCCCACTAGGATCCCATCTCTGGCAGATGTGATTATTGATGTTAAAAAAGTTCTGCCCTAAGTTGAACCTTAGAGTATTTTTTCAAAAGGCAAATGTACTTCTTAATGATGGGGGGGGGGGGGGGCAACTGACATACAATCTTCTGATGAGGATGAATTGTTAAACCTCAGCATTTATGATAATGAAATTTATGAAGCATGTATTAATTTGGATGAAGAAGATTCAGATGGGACTTCTAGGAATAATGGTACATCAGAACCTTTTTTTACTGATTATGGTTGTTTAGAAATGCCTAGATTTAAGTCAGATAGCAGTTTTATGGCCTCCAGAAATAGTTCAGCCATAAACATTTTTGAAAATTTAGTATGTAAAAAGTAGAAAATGCTTATACTCATTTTGTCAGGAATTTTGAGTCATATCATTTAACCAAAGAGGAATGGATGGCTTTACAAGAACTTAAAGCTAATTTAAAAGAGGTGTTGTATAAAACAGCTGACAAGGAGGGTAATTGGGTTGTTATGAATGCATGGCAATATGATGAAATCGTTTCAAATATCATTTCAAAAGATGGGTATTTTGTTGAATTGCAACACAACCCATTGCAGAGATTCAAAAGTGAGTTACAAGATATTTTGGAACATGGGGAAAGACTTGGTTTTCTGAAGCATAGTGATGTAGAAAAATTGGCAGTCAAGACACCTAGGCATCTTTTTATGTATGTAATTCCAAAAGTTCATAAATGCATGTCTAAACCTCCAGGAAGACCTATCATTTCGGGGGTGGGTTCTTTTCTTTCGAATGTGAATCTGTGTTTGGATTTTCATTTCAAAAAAGCAGTTCACTATGATTCCATCACATGTTAAGAATACTCAACAGGTATGTCAGGATTTGGTAAATTTAAAATGGGAAGATAAGTTTTTTTGGGGCAACAGTAGATGTTAATGCATTATATTCTAACATCAACATTAGATGGGATATGGAAGCAATGGCTAAAAAGCTAGGTGAAAGACTATGCTCCACATTTCTTTTGAATTTGCTTGAATACTGTCTCGCACATAACTATTTTACATGGAAAAAGAAATTCTATCTGCAAACCAGGGGTACTGCGATGGGGGCAGCTTTCGCCCCCTTGTATGCCATAGTTTATACGGGAGAATTTGAAAATCAGTTTGTTACGACAGGATTACTTTTTGAGAAATGTAGTATATTACAAGAGGTACATTGATGATTTACTATTTATATGTAAAGGTGAACAGGCAGAATTTGTGAACTTTATGGGGACTTTAAACAACAATTCACATGGTTTAAAATTTACTTGGAAACTGGTGGGGACAGTATTTCATTTTTGGATGTTACTTTTTATGTTGATGAAACAAAAATGGTACAGCACAAGCCTTATAGGAAGCCTACTGCAGTTAACAATTTCCTACACGCAACCAGTATGTGTCCTTCACATTTGATTAGTTCACTGCCTTATGGTGAATTTAAGAGAATTGTAACCAATACTTCTGAATTAAATTTAAAAGAAAATAATTTAGAAGAGACATTCATTAGGTTATTGAATAGAGGTTACAATGAACACACAATGTTAAAAGCTAAAAATAAAGTTTTGAATATTGGTGAAACAAAAGTTGGAAATGAATGTCATTCTTATAGTAGAACATTTGGAAACATTGAGCAGTATGAAAGGATGGAAGAAAGACTGTTTTTTGTAACCAGATATTCTAAATTTTCGCCTGTTTTGGAAGATATAGTGAGGCAAGCTTGGGAAATAGTGATTCATGACACCTTTATTAGAAACTTGTTTCCAAAGCACACAACTTTTTTCTATGATAGATACTGTAATTTAAAAGAATTATTAAATAAAAAAGATTTAAATTCTAGATATTTTCACATCATGGGGAAAAGAGTAGGATCATATGGTTGCGGTAGATGTTCAGTATGTCATAGGGTTAAAAATGTAGATGGTACCAAGATTAATGGCAAACTATATAGGGCTAGTGAGTATTATAATTGTGACAGTTGTGGAGTGATTTATATCATAGGGTGCAATTGTGACCCTATTTTTTGGTATATTGGTCAAACCACGAGGAAGGTTAAGGTGTGTGTTATGGAACAATTGAGTGATGTTAGAAGGAAACAACTTGAAAGTCCAGTGGCTATGCACTTTTTTCAAAACACCAAGGGTTGGAAGATAGTTTGATTTTTAGTATTCGTGCACACCCCATGTCTTTAAGTGGTAATTTCAAACATCAGCTGAATAAACTGGAAAGTAGAATGATTATTAATTATCATACATTATGTCCCCAAGGAATGAATTTAGAAAATAATCTTAATATTTAACATAGTTTAGTAATACTTTTATATGTTATCAAGATTAATAAAGTTTATTAAATTAAGTTAAAATAGAGTCTGTAAGAATATGTGTATTAGGGTGTTATGAATTCATATTTAAAGTATGTAATGAATTGTGTATTAATATTGAAAATATTTAAATGTGAAATATTTGAAATGGATTTATATATTTTTGAATAAGTGCACACACACACACACACACACATATATATATACATATATATATATATATATATATATATATATATATATATATATATATACATACACATGTTTCATACATTATTTATTGATATATTCATATATGGGTATTACAGCTGTTTTTGAATGTAAATGTTATTATGAATGATTTTGTATTATATGGGGACATTGGTTATATGCTTACAGGTTAAACATTTTTTTCACAGTGGTTACAGTCTGTTATCAGAAGAATTTAATTGATTTATTGCTGATTTTAAATGGTATATAAAGGGACATATTATGTAGCTGAAAATGTTCCAGCAGAAGGTGAGATGCCAAGGTACCAGAACATTTGTAATAAAAGAACTTATGTCTTGATGGTGGATTTCTTGTCTCTTATTCGTGCGGTATGAGGAGTTCTGCATTTTATGTTTACCTTTTGGAGGTCCAAGCTGGCCAAGACCATAATGTCATAGTGAGCTAAAGCACAATGAAGCCAAGGGAAACATCGCACGCAGAGGTACACTTCCATTAGGAGTCAGCAACTGCAGGCACAGGGGAGCTGTTATGAGTTTAGGGGTGTGTTCTTATAATGAGAGGGTATGCCACTCCCAGAACCAGTAACTTGGCTTTTTTTCTTGAGCTGTTCTTAATAAAAAATATTTTTGATCATCTTCTGTTAAATTACTAAGGATTGCATTCAGTAAATAATGCCAACCATTAAAGATTATAATACTTATCATTCAGAAAATATATGCTGATACAAACCCTGCTGTTCTATTAACTTTTATCTTTTGTCTCTTTTTTAAGTTCCGGAGGCACAAGCAGAGTGCGAGTGGCACAGCAGGTTTTACATTGGTCTTTGCAGAAAATTGTGGGTTCAGTTCCCTCACCAGCTAAATGGATTGCTGACACTGCAATACAGCATAAAGGGGGGGGGTGCTTTCTGGAGTGTGTCATATTTCAGAGTATATGTTAAATTGATGTCTCGTCTCTTGAGTTGGTGGTAGCTCAGGTGGATGTAAAACATCCCACAGCATGTAATGAAAAAAAGTAGGGGTCCTTTATTTATATACAAAAGTAACACTCATTTACAAAATATTTACATATGTATAAATATATAAATATACAAATCTGTTTACACATATTCATAATTTCTTTTACAATCATTCTAAATTTTCATTCTTATTAGACCCTTACTCCTTTATCCATAACCACCATCTGATTTTACTTAGTTTTTGCTAAAATCCATTTACCATTAAAAATAATTTAATTTATTCTTTCATTCCATGTAACATAAAATAACTTTGTCTATTCTTTTAACATATTCTTTACTTCTATTCTTATAATATCAATATTTAATCATATCTGTGTTTATTTTATCCACTTCTTTTATATCTTTGAAAAAAAAAATTCTTTACATTGTTTTCTCCATACTCATTTACATTTCAAAAACAAATGTTCTGTATTTTCTTTTTCTTGACAATGTAGACATAGTCTCTCATTTTTCTTTTTATATGACATATTTCCTTTTACTGGCAAATGTCAATTACCAGTCTCCCCCAAAAATCTTGACATTCTACTTTCCGATTACACCATTTGTTTCTTATTTTTATAGCTTTAATTTTTTCATCTGTTAGATTTTCCCATGGTTTTACATAGTAATGTTTTTATCATAGCATTCTTATACCATACTTTTCTATCTTTTTCTATACCATTGATTTTTATTATCCACAAAAAAAAATTCTTTAACTTTCTATTTCTTCATTTTTACACTCCTCTCTTACTCTTTTCACGATACCCCAGAAGTTATCATACTTATATTTATACAGTTTTACTACTAATTGCTCATCTTTTCCATTTATCCACTTTAAAACTTTATACAAATTTAATGAAGCAGCATATACCACTGGGTTAATTAACCCTAAACCTCCTTCTTCTTTATTTACATACAAAACTCCTCTTTTTATTGGATTTAATCTAGAACCCCATATACATGAAAAAAATATCTGCAATAATTTATTTTCAAATACTGTTGGCAGCATAAATACCCTTGCTGAATTTGCTGTTTTTCCCATCAGTAGTAAGCCTTTTTTCTGAATGATAATGTATATATTCTGCAGAAAAGACAGATTTGTTTTATTTTTTTCTATTGTTTTTGCCATTGAATTCTACTTACATATTTATTCCTTAATTTTATACCGAACACAGAAATTTCATTCAATGTAAAATACATACCCCCTAGCTTTACTACATCTCCTTACTTTTCTCTTTTTTTAAAGGCTTCCCATTCAACTCTAGACACTTATTTGTGAAAATTATTAGTTCTTTTTTACAAATTTTCTTTTTTGCACTGATTATGTCATCTGTGTATGTTAACAAAACTGGAATTCTTAACCCTTCAGGTGTTATATACCCCACCTCCTTCATTTTGTAATTTATTGCACATAGTATTACATTCATAACTAATGTAAAGAGTATACAACTCATTGGACATTCCTGTCTTTCACCACTCTTCATATATACCTCTTGGCTTAATCAGCCATTTACAAGTATTTTTACTTTATTATTACTATATGCTGACTTACATAATATTCTAACTTTCTCACTTATATTCTTTCATTACTACCCATCAGATTTCATGTACACTTGTGTCAAATGCCTTATTAGCGTCGCTTCTTCTTTTCTATTCATAATATCACCCACAGCTTCTCTAGCTATCATTAATAATTCTTAACAACCCTTCCCCTTTATACTATATATACTATCTTCCATAATATTTTACGTTTTAGTTTCAAATCTCTTTTGTATTATTTTCACAAAGATCTTATAAGCATTATTACTGAGTACTATCTATCTCCAGTTTTTTAATTGTCTTCTATCTTCCTTTTTTCATATGAATTTAAGTATTCCACTACATAATTATTTATACTTAAAACCTTAATTTAACCATGCATTCAAAGTCTTAAAAATATTTTTTGCCAGTCCCTTAAATTCTTACACATTTCATACCTTATTCCATTTGTTCCTGCAGCCAAATCTGTATTTACTTGTCCTAATACTTTATCTAACTCATTTAAAGATATCTCCTTTTCTTTATTCTCTTTTGCTGTTAACTTTTTTCCCTTCCATGTTTTATTTACTACCTTCTTTTTTTCTTTAAACATTTCTTATACATATTGTACTACACTATTCATAATCTTTTTCTGAGTTCCTTCTATTTCTCCTTTTACATTTTTTTTTCTCATTACGCTACCATCTTCCTTTACTAATCTGCTTACATAACTCAGTAGTTCTCTTTTTCTTTGTAAAAATATCTTTGCTTATATAACAGTTTTTATTTTTTCTTGATTTCTTTCATGTAATTATTTTCCTTGTCAAAATACTTTCGATCAGTATGCTCTAGATATTCCAGTGCATTATATGTAAAAAAAAATTATTTTTTCCTTAAATATCATCCACCATTCAGACCAATTTTATTAAATGTTCTCAAAGTAATATAATCTTCCCACAACTGTATTACTAATCTCTTTCCTTCTTATTTATCCTTTGTATTCCTTTGCCTGTTTTTATATATTCCTTGTTTTCCTTTATCTCTAGCCACATTGTAAGGTGATCAGAAAATTCAGTTTCATCTACCTCCCCTTCTCTTATAACTAAACCTTCTGATACTATAAAATAATCTAGTTCAGTTCCATACATACCCCTTTTGTAAGTCCATGAATCTTTGTCTCAGAGTTTTAACTTACTGCATCTTATAACTTCTGCCATTTTTCTTAAAGCAATTCCTTTCTTTCTATACTTGTCTGTTAAATCACAATTAGTTTGCTGTTGTAATAGTCATATTTATCACTACATAGTCTAAAATCTGATGAAATAAGCTTTCCCTTTCTTTATAACTAGATAAGCTTTCCCTTTCTTTGTAATTAGTATAAACATATAATGTTATAATTATGTATACCTGTTCTTTTCATTTTAAATCTACAATGGTTAACCTTCCCATTTTTACTAAAGTTACATCTAATATTTTTACTGTATTTCTACAGAATATGGCTTTTCCAGAACATCTCTTATGTCCCAAATTCCAGATTGTCTTTCCTCCCCATGGCTTCTCTCTTTGTAATCTTTCTTCGTTTGTTAAAAATCATGTGTCTTCTAAAATAATTATGTATATACCACATGTGTTACTCCATTCCAAAATCCCTATTCTTCTTTTTATATTCTTAATATTATTCAGATTTACAGAAAGCACTCTAAAATTTTCATTTTCTCTTTTCCATAGATTCATGGTTTCATAAGTTTATATCTAATTACTAGGCTAGCTTTCTTAATATGCCTTTCTAAGCTATCCAGTTTCCAACACTACCTTGTGTATGTGAGTTAGACACCTTAACCATTTTACCAACCCCAGTCATTAGCTGTGAATATTCTTTTTCTTCCATTGCCTTTCTTTTTTTTCTTTTGTACCTATCCCTTTAAATTTCATTTTTCTTTTATCCTTTTACCAATATATTTTTTTCTTTTCTACCTTCCAATTTATTCCTTTTTCATCATTTATTTCAGAACCTTCTTATATATCCTCTTCGTTGTTTTTTCTCATCTACTTTTTCTTCTATTTCAACTACCACTAAAATTTCTTCTCCTTGTAGATTTTCTACTCTTTCTTTTTCCTTACTCGTATTCTCATTTTTTGCAATCCACCCCATAAATGCCCAGTTTTGTTACATTTATAACATTTCAATTCACATTTTTGCATTATGTCCCTTTTCTCCACAAATGTAATATTTTCTTTTCCTAGCAAGTCATAGCAAGTTACTAGGCTACTGGCCCTGAGGCCAGTATAAGTCTAGCCAATAAAATAGCCCATGTTTCCACAAGTCATCACCTGATGCCCCTGTCCAGCATGGACACAGATGGAATCCCAGGGGTGTATTTTCTATTTCCCATCCAGTCGTCCAGGTTCCTGTTAAAGAGGTATAATGAAGTACTCTGCTTGACGTGGGGATCGTCTGGGAGACTAATATTTCCCGTCAGAAAGTCCTATTGATGTTGCAGACCAAGTTGAGGTTTTGCATGCAGGTCACGCGAGTGGAGTTTGGCTTGCAGTTATGCAGCAATTCCATCAAAGTGGGGTCAGAGATTGCTCTGTGTGCCAGACATAAATCACCTCTGAGGAGTCTGTATGAGATGGAGTAGAGGGGCAGGGCTTTTAGCCTATCTGTGTAGGTTAGATTTTGGAAGCCTTGAATTCTCCTGGTCAGTAACCAAAGTGGTCTGTCTAGCTGCTGCATGTGCTTCATGAGGTACATGCTGAAAAGGGCGTTATACTTGATGACGAGCCTGATAAGGGAGGAATAAAGGGAGGTTATGACTTCTTTGTTCCTGGAAGAAAAACCCTTACTAATGAGGTGAGCCATGTAGAAAGCACCCTGTACAATGGAGGCAACATGGTGGTCAAAATGAGATTACTGTTAACTTGGGTGCCCAGGACCCTCACAACTGCTTGTGTGCTTAGGACGTTGTTATTAATGTGATAATTTGTGAAGATGTCACTCTCTTCAAAGGGGATGATGATGCATTTTTTGGCATTTAGTTTGAGGCCATGTTTCTGGCCTTGCAAATCAGGCTAGTTCAGTTGATGAGTCTGTAATTGCCTGGATCAGTGGACGCTCCACCTTTGTGCAAGAGGGATGACAGTGGCTGTCCTCCACTCGGCTGGGATGAAACCGGTACTCAGGCTTAGGTTGAATAGGGTACCTATCGGTTCTACTTGTTCCTGCCTGAGTTGATGCAAGATGCAGCCTGGGATGTAATCAGGTCCCATGGAAAATGTGTTTTTACCCTTTGCGAGTGTGGTAATTACTTGTTCCCAAGAGGTGAGGGGTGGAGGGCAGGTGCTCTGGGGATATCCTGGATTACTGATGGGGGGGGGGGCAGAGGGGTGAAGTTTTCATTCAATCTGTCTGCCAACAGGTTGGCTATATCCACGGCATTTGTGTACATGGTGTTCTTAACCATCAGTTTTGAGCAGATTTGGGTGTTTCCCCTTAGATTGCAGACCTATGTTAAGAAGGCTTTATGATTGCCTTTAGTAGATGTGGCCAGTTTAGACTCAAAGTTAGCTTTTGAGGACTTCAGTAATACCCTTATTTGCCTGCTTAAGCCAAGTAGAGATTGCTTCCATTTTGCCACCTGTTCCTTCTTGGTCCTGGACAGCAATTTTTTCCTTTTGTTATAGAGTTTATTTATAGCCGATGTCCACCAGGCAGGTTTACTCTTCCTTGAGGAGGATTTTGTCCCGTCAGGTATTGCTGAAAGCATGCATTTATATAAATGCTTGTATAGTACTTCGGTGAAGGTTTGAACATTAGTGCCAGTTCCTACTGTTAGGGAGGGGCTGTAAAGCTATTTAGATCTTCCCTCAGGAGGTCATAATCAGCTTTGGAGAAGTTTTTTTGTTTAACCCTAGCTGGTGGGGGGGTTCAGGGGAGATGGTGACTTCGAAGGTGACCGTTTTGTGGTCTGATCTTACCAGGGATGATGACACTGCGGGGGTGCTGCAGTGGTTTTCTGTGTCTGTTAGTACCAAGTCCAAGATGTCACCTCTTGTGGGGGTGTTAACCAGCTGGTTCAAGGCACTGGCATTGACGAAGTCAAGGAATCTTTGAGCATTTGTGTTCTGGCTCAAGTAGTTCTTCCAATCAATGGTTGGGTAGTTAAAATTGCTCAGGATCATTAATCAATCTTAATAGACTCGAGGAGGTCCAGATAGGTGGAGTGTGCATCCTGAGTCAATGTTGGGGGCCTACAGCTAACTATAATTTGAATAGGGAACTTGTAAACTGTTAACTACACCTGGAGGGTCTCCTGTGCGTTATACTGTTTGGCCAGCCTGGAGGTGTGTATATCTTTAATATATATTGAAACACCACCACCTTTGGCTTTGCTGCCCTCAGTTTGGGGTCTGTATGTATGACAGGATGAGTAACCAGGTAAGGCTAGGGTGCTTGCCGCAGCTTTGTACCAGGTTTCTGTGACTGCACAAATGTCAGCATCTTCCATAAGAATACTTGCAGTGAGTGCAGTTTCATGTTGAGACTCCTAGTGTTCAGCAGCATGACCTTTAAATTGCATTTAGATGAGATTCTCATGTTGGTAGTTTTGACCTCAAGACCTTGCCTAAAAAAGGTACTATGGGGGTGAGGCAAGAGCCTGTGTCAGGAGCCTGAAGCCCAACTGAGACAGATGCAGGCCATCTGTGGCAAAGCATCATTGTCTGTCATTCATGACTTCCCAGGTCGACAAGTACTGGATCCCCTTAGAATGACACCAGAAGCTAAGCCAGTTAAAGTCAATCATTTTTTGTTTATATTGAGGCATCACTCTGGGTGATGGTAGAATGCTGCTTAAGGTTAGTGACACAACTGCCTGGAACACATATTCAGTGAGCTCAATCATGTCTCTCTTCATAGATTCCAGAGAGGTACATCTCAAGTCATTCACACCAACATGTACTATGACAGAGTGCATGGGTGATGTGGAGGATTCTGGCACCTGACAAACTGTGACTTTATCCTTATCCTGTCTGGTGAGGGGCACATTTGTGTGTCTCACAATGGAGTCTGCTATGATTAATATATTGGGTTTATGGTTAAGCCTTGATGGCTGTGAGACACTAACATGTGGACTGTGTGGTGTGGTAGGCTGTGGAGTTTGCATGTGCTTTTGTCTTGGAGGTCTCTTTTGTTTAGGTATGTTTTTGTTAAACACCTCTGGATATGTGGATGTGTGCTGTGTTGGCATGGGAGATGTTTGTGCAGCCAACCTTCTCAGTGCCAGGTATACTGGCATGTGAAAGAGAGCATAGACTCCTGTTTTTTAATTGCATCTCTCACAAATTGTGTTCCTAGATGGCAGTAAGAGAGGGTTGTCCGTGTACATGAGACAGTTGCTAACAGTGTCTCAGGATGCCCATATCAACCAGAATGGCAGGAGAAACTGTAGGAAACCCTCCGTCCATAATTCTCAGGATTGGTGAGGGGGATGACCTAAGGGGGCGAAGGTGGAAAGATCTGATATGGGTACTAGTAGCTTGTGTTTGTACAGAGGCTGTAAAGAAGCTTCACTACCTCAGGGTCGAACGAGTGCTGGTTACTTTTCAAATGTCCTTCGATTCCATAAAAAAACATTTTGGATTTTCCCTAGTATTTTATGATAACCCTATTCCCCTCCACATTTATCATGCTTGGTACATGTATAATTTTTTCTCTTTCCATTTTCAAACATCATTGCAATTCCAGCCACCAGTCCATAAAACCTATTTGTCATAAACTTTTGCAATGTCCTGTACTTCTTTACGTAAAGTTTTCATATTCTGTCTAACTCTGTTCAAGATTGTACATTAATTAAATGTTTTTATCATGTAAAGATTCCATGTGTTAGTCTTTCTTTGTTCATGTTCTTCAAAAAAAAAATTCTATTGAAAAACAGTCTTAAATATAATGTCGCAAAAATGTCTCTGTGTTAGAAAGAATACCTCATGTGGTTTTACACCCAAAGGAGCTACTAAATTGTCACTTCATACCTGTCCATGTCTTTATCTTTACTTTCAGTCCTGGACACATACTTCCGTTTTTCATTTTCTTCTGCCTTCTTTTCTGCTACTTCACTTTTGTTTTCTTTTACTTTCTGTGCATGTTTTATTTTTCATCTTATCACTATTCTTCAGGATTGTCCCTGCATTCTCCTTTTATATGTTCTCCATAATGTCCCCTCAGAAAACCTCTCCTCCATTTTCTCTCTCACTCTGCACAACCATTTCTTTAAGTAAATCATCCTGTTACCCTCCCAACTGTAGGGTTGTAGTTATACATCCACCATTTGCTGACTCATCCCCATCAAACAGATTTCTTTGAAACCATTCCTCAGAATCCTGCACAGATTCTTCGGTAACAATATTTGCTTTCTCTTCCCTTTTATTCAACACTCCATCATCTCCTTCTCTTTCCATCTGCCTCCACATTTCTCCAGGCCACCTCTGCACCTTGAATGGAAAGAGGAAGTACTCCTCTAAAATGGGTCCCACTCACAACAGTGACGAGAAGGGGAAGTTCCCCAGTGTCTTGGCCACATTTCCCACAAATATTATTAAATACTATATCCCACTCCCCTGAAAAGAGGATGCTCACCTAGTGGAACTAATCAGATCAACAAAGTATAAATAAAAAATAAATTAATAAAAGTGAATGAGATTAATAATGACAATACTCTCGCCTAATGCAGCAAAAGTCTTAGACCTCCATCACATCTATAAAGGATGGCAGTTTAAGAAGCACACAGTGTTCACTATCACTGTGTATGGTCAGAAAACAATAAAATGGGGTATGCATTAACTACACTGCTAGTGGTATTTGGATAGGGTTTGCTACAGCACATGGGGGTAGCAGCATTCTGCAGTATTGCCAGGTTTGATATACAAGTGATTGGCATTCAGAAGTGTAATTATGTAGTATCAACCTGATGGTGGAACAGTGACTGTTATAAGTCATTGTTTCACTGTTAAAGCACTAGAATATTTGGAAGGGACCTGCCTCTTTACACCACTTGAATGGAGGCGGACTTTGCTTCCCCTCCCCACACTCCTGCTACTTAAATGTATTAACTGCAGTATCACTGTACCTTGGAGAAAAGTGAAGTCTCCAAGACACCAAAGTTTTGATCACTAAACAAAAAAAAAAAAAAAGAAAGAAACAAAGTAGGCATTTTTTGTCATACATTATATTGTTAATCACAAATGACTCAAGCATTTTGTAAAATACGTTTGGTTTGATTCCCTCAGCCTTTCATTACATTTTGTACATCTCTAGCCAAGTTAGTTAATGAAAGTGAAGATGACAGATTACCCTTGAAGTCAGGCTTTTGTCCTTGTTAGGTAATATATGCTTAAAAATGCACTCTCTATGCTAGTATGTACACCCTCCACTGTGAGCTGTTGAAAAGATTCAAATAGCTATCAGTGCAAGCTAGAGCATTAATGCTTGCTAGTACACATCTTTTCCAAATTAATTTCCAACACTTTTCCGTACACAATTCAGTACTTACTGTTATTGAGTCCAGTCATGCACACTTAGTGGTTCAGAAACGGACACTACATCCTTAATGAGACCAGCATTTTGAAAGATATTTACCAAAAATGGCCCCGGCCAATGGACACACCTGCCTAATTACATCAGGAAACAAATTTCTCTAAATGACATTGAAACCAAACTGAAACAGCACCTAGAAAAGGTGCTTCTCGGAGAAGGTCCGAGTGGCAAAAAATATCTGACAAGCATAAATGATTTCTAAAATTTAAAATGATCTTTTTCTGTTGGTAAGACTAATGTTCACTTGTGTACATTGCTTTTGTTGTTTTAATAATAATTTATTGTATTCCATTATTACTAAACATTACATTGATGAGGGGAGGCAGAGTGGTGCAATGGATAGTGTTGTCTCACAACAAGAGGTTCCCTTGTTCAATTCTCGGCTGGGATGCCTTCTATGTGGAGTTTGCATGTCCTCCCTGTGTTTGGGTGTTTCCTCTGGGTACTCCAGTTTTTTCCCACATTCCAGAGATATGCAGTAGGTGGATTGGACACTCTAAACTGACCATTGGTGTGCTTATGAGTGTGTGATGTGGATGAGCTACTGCAGCAGGGATAGCCACCCGATGGTGTAAATCTTAGCTGTAGATGATTGTCACTGTTGAAGTGACACCCCAACCCATGTGCAAAAATGAGAACAAGGGGTTGTGGATAGATGGATGTGCTTCTTTCATTTAGAACTTATTGAACATATTATTGAATTTGTGTGTCTACAGTTACTGCTTTTTGTTGATCCAGGTCATCACTGAAAAGTTTGAAATAAAAGATGGCAAAACTAAATGTGGTATTATTTGAATGAATTGTATTATAGGCAGACTGATATTTAATGTAATATAACATAACATGCACTAGCACATCTGATTGTTGCAGCTGGCCTAAAGCAGTTACTCAGCCATACTCCATCCCACCTCTTCAGAAATGTTGAGCTAATTGAAAAGCTCAACTCTCTGAATCTTCCACCTGTTTTTGGTGTTTGTTTCTGCTTGCTTGTCAGCCTTTTTCTTAAAAAAAAAGTGTTTAAAGTACCTTTTTTATGCTGAATTAAACCATATTCCCTTGATGTGGTGGTTTCCCACCTCTGCCTTATCCTGTCCTTCCTTTATGATATGATCCATTTAAGTTTCCCTATTGGTATCTTGTACCCTTATGTCATATCCCCATCTTTCTCTTTTTTCAGAGAAAGTGGATGAAGTCCCTTAGCTAGTCCTTATTTGTCATATACCCTTTTCTCAACATCATCATTTACATTACTCAATACCTTTTCCAGCATTCTGATCTCACTTATAGGTTCATAGGTATTTACTAGGCTAATGAACACAAGGGCCTTTTTAAGCTTAGCCATGCATCTCAAATCTCTGACAAGTTAGCAGGGGCTTGTGAGGTAAAATATTTACAAGCAGGTGCCTGGGAGGTGAACCATTTACAGGCTGCCTGTGTCCATTAAAGGAGTAGGTGCCAAACCAGGGATTAATTTCCTGTTCCCCTTCCAATTGTCTAAGTTACAGCTGAATTGGATTAGGGAGAAGTTCTGCTTCACGTGGATGGGGAGCCTATTCCAGAGAAGGGGTAGCCTCTGGGATACATACCCATCTCTCCAGCTGCTTATGTTTATATCACAGGCAAGATTTAAGTCTTTTGAGTGGGTAATTCTGGTGTTTGTTTTGAGGACATGCAGGAGGCCCATCAGAGTGGGGTCTGACAATGCCTTGCATGCCGGGCATAGATTTCTCCTTAAGAGCCTGTAGGAGACATAATGCAGGGATAGGTCCTTGAGGTGGTCTGCACAGGACATGTTGCTTACCCCCTGTATTCTTTTAGTGAGGAACCTCTGTGAACATTCCAGTTGTTGGGTATGCCTGGATAGGTACATACCAAATGGGGCATTGTACTCCATGGCAGTTCTGATGAATGCCAAATGTAGTGGAACAATGACTTCCTTGGACTTAGATGCCATAAATTTATTTATACATTCCACAACATAGAATGATTTTTTTCACTAATGTAGACATACGCTGGTCAAAGGCTAATTACTCTGTTTGTATGTCCCCAAGACCCTGACTACTGGGTCAGCTCTTAGAGGTGTGCTATCAGTATGATAGTTACCAGTGATGAATGACTTCCCAAAGGATACAATTATGAATTTCTTGGAATTTAGTTTTAGTCCGTGGTTTTGGCAGCAGCAGTTTTGTCTGCGTCAGCATTTCCTGGTGAACATTTGTGTCATAGGGCAATTCAGTGACCACTCCTAATTTGCAATCATCTGAAAATTTAGTCAGCCAGAGGCTATTTACATTGGCTTTGACTTCAGAGAAGCAAATGCCAAAAAGTAACTGTCCCAGGACCAATCCCTGATGGATTTTGCTTGTGACTGGCCTCTTTGTAGAGGTGGACTCCCCAATTCTAACTTCCTGGGTCCGGTCTGTGAGCCAGCTGACTGTCCACCAGGTGACATAAAGGTTTGTACCAAACCTCTAAAATTTGTCAACAGTAGCAAGTGGGGGATTGTGTCAAATGTGTTGGTCAGGTCAAGATTCACAGTGTGAACCATTTTTCCCTCATCCATTGCTTGGGTTGCCTTCTCATAGAAGTCCACCAGATTGAGTAGGCACGACCTGCCTTTGATGAAACCAAATTGGGTTGGGACAAGTGTCTGACGGGTTTCTGTGTCATTATTTTGTCCACAATGATTCTTTCCATGCCTTTGTGTATGAAACTCGTAAGACTTATGGTTCTGTAGTTTCCAAGGTCTGTACATGGCCCACAATTTGTGCACAGGTATGACTGTTGCTGCTCTCCATTTTTGATGCATGAAGCCTGTTTGGAGGCTACAGTTAAGTAGCAATTCCAGAGGGCTTGATAGGTTATGTTCCATAGGTTCATAGGTTGGTACTAGGCTATCGTCCCTAGGGCCTATACAAGCCTAGCCATAACAATTCCCTGGCTAGTTCTTCCCAGAATATTTACTTCCCTTGACTGGAGTGAATTTCCTGTTTCCCATTCAATCGTTCAAGTTTCATTTTTGAAGTGGGCCAAAGAGGCACTCTGCTTGACATGTATGGGCAGTCTGTTCCAGAGTCTGGGGAGTCTCTGGGTGAGGAACCTACCCCTTCAGCTTGTTTTGTTCATTGTGATGATGAGGTTTAAATCCCTGGAGCATGTGGCTCTGAGAGATTAGGATTTCTTTAAGTGTAGCATGTCCAACGGCTCTGGGTTTGACATGGCCTTGTATGTTAAGCAGAGATCGCCTCTGAGTAGACAATATGTGACAGAGTATAGATGGAGTTTTTTTTTTTTTTTAGACGGTCAGCATAGGGCATCTGCTTTAGGCCTTTGATTCTTTTAGTGAGATATTTTTGTTGCCTTTCCAGTTGTTGCAGATGTCTTGAGAAGTACATACCAAATTGGGCATTGTATTCTATAATGGGTCTAATGAGGGATTAGTACAGTGGGACAATGACCTCCTTTTTTTCTGGATGAAAAGCCCTTAGTGATGAGGTGTGCCACATTGAAGGATTTCCTGACTTTTGTGGCAATGTGGTTATCAAAGGTGAGACCACTGTCCACCTGTGTCCCTAAGTCTCTTATCACACTTTCGGTGTTTAGTGTACTGCCATCTATGTGGTAATTGACGGGTACATGTTTTTTCCCAAAGGGGATAACTATACAATGTTGCGTAGTCCTATCTCGCAGTAATTCTTGCTGGATGGGTTCGGAGCCGATATTTGGCTCTGACTTGGCTGATAATAAAGCTCGAGAGCTTTTACTGGCTCGAGGCTAGCCCCTATCCCATGGTGCCTCATGGCAAATCCCCCGATCTCATTTGCCACAAAAGCTTCAAGGTTGTGTCTTACTGGCTCGTTGGCTAAGTAAAACTGTTTTCTGCTAAATTTAGTCTTTTCCTAGTTTTTTCTATCCTTTATATTTATAGATAGTTTTCTTGTCTTTGAAAGTTCTTAGACCCCTATTTCCCCCTTAGGTCTGCAAGGCCCATTTAAGTTAGAGGACCTTTCCTCCCTGTGTGTCTGTGACTGTTAACTTTTTTTTTTAATCTTCTTCTCTCTTTCTCACTTTATTATTGTAGTTAATATCTTTAGTATTGTTGTTTAACTTGTCTTTCGATTCTCGAAATGTCAAAAGATAAGGATAGGGAGCATAAGGATCATCGCCCTTCTGGGTTTAAAAAGTGTGATAGGTGTGCACAGAAAATGTCTTTTACAGGCAGCCACACCAGTTGCGTGTATTGCCTTGGTGAAGCCCATTTGCAGGAACCCTGCACGTTTTGTAACACATTTAGCACTAGAGTTTTAAATGAGAGAAAGAGGAAACTCATTGATAGGGGTCTCATGACAAGTTCCTTCCAGGCACAGCTGGAACTTGGTCAGGCAGCTCCAAAATCCTCTAAGAGAAAATTATCGGCCCCAGCTTCAGAGCCGACAAAAAAGACTAAAGCGTCTGAGCCAAGAAGTTCCGGTTCCGACTCAGCTTCATCTATTTCTTTGCCATCGGTTTCATCAGCTCTGAGACAACCTTCGGTGCTGAAAATTTTGCCTGACATCGAGGTTGTTTTTCCCACCTTGAGATCTCCTATTTTGGAGAGAAGGCAAACTCCTTCTGTCTCCACCAGATCCTCCAGGACCCTATCAGATGAGAACATCGAGAGGGTGGTGAAGAGATTGCTTTCGGATCCAGCTCTGGCAAGAAAATTGGCCCCTCCAGTCCCGAAGGTCTCGGAGCCGACCCCCTTACTGACAACTGTTCCTCCTCCAACTGCTTCGCTGTCAGAGCCTATTACTTCAGGTTCCTCTGTCTTGGACCCTTCGGCTCCAGGGATTCAACCTGTTTCCTCAGAGCCAATTACTCTATCCTCGATGGCTCAGTCTTGGAGCCTCGGGTTCTGGGAGCCAATGCTCTCGTGTTGACTCAGAGGGGGGACAGTCACCCTGGGTTCTCCTCAGAACCGACCCTCCCTCTTGGAACCCCGACTCGATTCAGCTCGGCTCCCACTTCTGCTTCAGAGCTGTTCCCTCTTGCTAGGAGTCAACCATCCGCCCCCTCAGAATGGAGGTCTTCTTCGAAGTGGGGGGGGGGGCTTTTGAAGCTATAGAGAAGGCTTTATCCTCTGCTAAAGCCATTCCATTGGAACTTGTGTCCCACCAGCAGCAGGCAGCAACCTCTTCCCCCCTGCCACCCCCACAACATAGGGAACCAGAGGCCCAAGTAGCCCCCCCATTGGATGTGCCCCCTCTTTCGAGACCTCCCCAGATTATCCCACTGGAGAGGTCCCTCGGAAGAGGCTGTGTAAGAGGAAACCTGTCGACTCACCTGAGTCTGTCACGTCAGACACTGATTTAGAGGAATCAGAAGGGTCCCCTAGATCCCCCTCTGAGGATGTCCCTTTTTCTGACATCCTAGAAATCCTTAGAGGGGTGATTTGAAGACCTCTAACCCTACTGAGGATGAATCAGTGTATCTTGAGGCCTTTGCTTCCCAACCTTCCACCTCCTGGGTGACACTGCCTTATGACCAACTTTTGGGGGTCATATCGCGGAAAGCATGGACCTCTCCAGATTCAGTGGAGCCTGTCCTGAGGAGGCCAAATAAGTTTATGATGGCACCTGAGGACAAGTCTTTCCTTAGTAAGGGAGTTCCAGTTGATGCTATGGTGTTAGCAGCCACCAAGAAGGAATTGTTTGGGAAATCTAATATCTGTTCTCCTAACAAGGAGTCCAGGATGATGGATAGGTACGGGAAGCGTACTTTTTCTTCAGCGGCATTTACACTAAGATCGCTGAATTACCTGACTCATTTTACTCTTCTTCAGAGGGATCTCCTGAAAGAGTTAGAAGACACCCTCCAGGGTTCAGTAGCTCCGAGTTCCATGAATAAGGTTTCTATACAGCTCTCCACCCTTACTTCCATAGCTAACTCCTCCATGAGGCTGATCTTATACGTGGCAGATGGAGTGAGTAGGGCAGCCGCAGTAGGAATATCCCTCAGGAGACTTTCATGGATGCGTCTTTGTAATTTTACGGAATCCTTCAAGTCTTCCTTCGCTAACGTTCCCTTTGATGGCTCATCTCTTTTTGGACCCCAAGTGAAAGAGACTTTGACTAGGTGCAAGCAGGAAGGGAAAAACCATATCTGCCGTCTGAGTCCGTTTTTCTCTCCCATCCAGACCCTATCCCAAGGGTAATACAGGAGGGAAAATGTGGTTCCGTAAATCCCCAAAAGGTTTCCCTCAAGCTCAAGGTCAACCCTCCCCCAGAGGCAGAGGGGGAGGATATAATGGAAGATGCCACCCTCATGGCAGAGGAGGTCCACAGCATCAGGGAGACAGAGAAAATCTCTCTGATCATCCCTTCCATCACCCCTGAAGGGTTGCCCGACTGTCCGTCTCTGGAGGCAGTTGGAGGTCGTCTATCTCTGTACCCAAGCGCCTGGCTAACTATCACTCAAGATAGTTGGGTACACACAGTAGTACCCAGAGGTTACCTGATCCCCTTTGTTTCCAAACCCCTAACAAACCAGTCTCTACCAGACGTACCACCCATTCAACTAGACCGTGCAACATCAGAGGTCATCTCGTTGCTGCAAAAAAGAGTCATCCAAGAAGTCCCCACAGAGCAAGTAGGATCCGGAACTTACTCTCGGTTCTTTTTAGTCCCAAAAAAGACAGGGAACTGAAGATCAATTCTAGATATCAGCAGGCTCACCAAGGATGTAAAGAAATCGAAGTTCCGAATGGTCACTCTGCAGTCGATATTTCCCTTTATCGGGAAAGACAACTGGATGTGCTCAATCGATCTCCAAGATGCTTACTTCCACATCAAAATGGACAGGCGCTCCAGGAGACAGTTACGCTTCCGTCTGGGAGCCAGTCATTTTCAGATGTCCTTCAAGAATGCAACTGCAGTCATAACATGTGGGTTGTCCTGCCTCAGGCAGCCCTCGGTCGGCCGGATTCCAAAGTCTGGGTCCGACGTCGGCTGATGTCGCATTTCTCTCCGACGTCAGAGCGGCTGGAGTACATAAGCATCAGCCGACGCCATTTTCTTCAGTCTTTCTTGCCGCGCGGTGCCCGAAGCAGAAGCAGTTCGCAAGTGCCGGTCGGTCAGCTCCTGTATTCTTCGATACCGAAATCATCAAAAAAGCTAAGTACCCCGTTGGGGACCTTTTCTTGCCTCAGCCGATGTCAGAAATTACTGAAAAAGTTAACAATTGTCTTTCTTGTGGTAAACAAATACCTCATAAGGATTTCCACTCTTACTGTCTTCCTTGCCTTGGCCCAGACCACGACATCTCGGCCTGTGTAGCCTGTGCTCGCTTCAACAAGCGCACTCTCAGGTGCCGGGCGGTGTTCGCTGAAGATTTTTTCGGCAATAAATTTGCTTACACCATGCCGTCAGATCTTCCGACATCGCAAACTCCCAAGAAGCGAAAAGACCGGGACTGACATCCTCGGCCCGCATCTACCACCGACTCCACGCCAAAACCTAGCGCGAGTGCTCCGGTTCCCTCTGAGACGGTCTCTCCACCGCTCCGAACCGAAGACACCGCATTACCGACGACTCCAATTCCGGACATCACTCCGATGCCAGTTATCGATTTTCCTCCGGATATTGAAACCGAGGAAATGCCCGAGACCATTGCTGTAGACAAGGTCACTCCTGCACGTGGAGCTGCCAGGCCTCCTATGGCCATGTCTATTAAGGCCTACACTAGGGCTAAGGCAGCCAGCAAAACAAAGCATATTACTACTAAAACCTTACCTCAGCCTACTCCAGAGACATAAATTATGTCCATGGCTGCTGACTTAATTTCTATGATTAGAGGTTCACAGGCCCATCCTGAGAGAGGATCCCAGCCTCCTTCTGATAAAAGGCCCTGGGTTGAACCCTCTGACCCTATTCCTTCAGATGAAGATTCTGAGGGCTCTGTCCACTCTGATAGCCAGGAAGAGCTCTTCCAGACCTATGAGGACTCGGATGCAGAAGATTCCATCCCCTCGGCCTCCCCTCCTGAGGATATTTCTTTTGAGGAAGTTCTGCATACCATGAGGGAACATTTCAAGTGGCATGGACAGGAATATTCTGATTCCAGGAAACGCCTTAGGACTTTCCTTAAAAAGCCCCAGCACAGGCCCTTAGCTATTCCTCCTGTACTTGATGTTTTGGATGATTTATATTCTGACTCTAGTGCTACCCCTGATTCTCTTCCTCCTGCTCCAGCCAAGCCAGACAGGTATTACAGGGTCCCAGAAACTCATTCCCATTTATTCAGGGCCCATTCTGCTGATTTGGAAACTATTTCACAGGGGCCTAAAGGAGTTTCAGCTTCCACCTCTAAAAATCCATTGCCCTCCAACAGGGAAGCTAGGTCATTAGAGAGATGGGGCAAAAAGGTTTACACGTCCACTACCTTATCTATGAGAGCTTTGAATTGCCTTTTTCATATGTTGCAATATCAGGATTTCCTGTTAGATGATTTACAAAAAACATTAGCCACTCCTGATCCTTTAGACAGGAAGTCTTTGCAGGAAGCTGTACATAACACTCAGCAAGTAAACAATCACTTCCTGCAGTGTGGATATGATGCACTGGAAGCTTCATGTAGGGCAGCTATGACAGGGGCAGTCATTCGTAGACATGCGTGGTTAAAAGATCAACCTCTACCAGATCATGTAATGGCAAAACTTCTGGATGCACCTTTGGAAAAGAACAAGCTTTTTGGTGCTAATGCTAAGGATGTGTTAAAGACCATCGAAGAAAAAGCAAAATCAGTTCAGACGGTGAAAGATTTCCTCCAGGTTCAACCCTCCAGATTCAGTAGGAATTGGCCTTCAAAAAAGTGGTCCTTTCCTAATCCAGAAAAGTTTCAAAGGGGTAAGAACAGACGTGGCCGAGGAAGAGGCCAATACAGAGGCCCTTACAGGGGATGACAATGGCAGCCAGGAAATCAAAGAAGTGACGCAGGGGTTTCACCTGCCCCACAACCACAATCTCAATGACTTTCCTCTACTACCGCCTACCAGGGAACAAATAGAAGCTCCCTTGGGCGGGAAATTATCTCTGTTTGCAGAAAATTGGCACAGACTGACAAAGGACAAATGGATTTTGGACATTATAGACCGAGGGTACAGGTTCCATTTTCATACCTTGCCAAGAAAACAAGGCATGCCAAACCTACCACAAAACCAGAGGGCAGAGGCTATCAAGCAAATCACTCTGCTGACTCGGATGAAAGCAATAGAAAGAGTTCCACAACAAGAACAAGACCAGGGATTTTACTCAAGACTGTTCCTTGTTCCAAGAAAAGAATCTCAATGGAGACCAATACTGGACTTGTCCGCATTAAACACCTTTCTCATAGTACCAAAGTTCAAAATGCTGACTCTACAGCAACTCCTTCCCATGCTGGGCAAGGGGTCTTGGCTGATTACTCTGGACCTCAAGGAGGCATACCTGCATGTCCCTATCAGACACAGCTGCAGAAGATACCTCAGATTTCTTGCAGTGCCAGAGCATTATCAATTCTCAGCATTGCCATTTGGCTTATCTACTGCACCCAGAGTATTCACAAAATGCCTGGCTTCAGTAATTGCTCATTGCAGGCTCCAGGGGATACAAATTTACCCGTACCTGGACGACTGCCTCATACAAGTGGACGACAAATTGATGTTGACAAAAAACTTGGATTATGTCATACGATTACTTCAAGCTCTGGGATACACAGTCAACTTCCAAAAGTCAAGACTGCAGCCATCCCAGCAAATAATCTTCTTAGGAGCCAAACTAGACACAGCCTCTCAAATGGCTTACCTGACAGAAGACAAGCAAGAGAAGGTAACTCATTACTTCAAAGGTTTAGCAAAACTCACCCAGATGACTGCAAGGAGATTCCTACAGGCCCTGGGTTACATGGCATCCTGCATTCTCCTGGTTCCATTAGCAAGACTACACATGAGAAAGCTTCAATGGTATCTAAAAAGCATTTGGTCTCAACACAGCAACAACTTGGAGACAATCATACCGCTCATTCCATGCCTACAAAAGGAATTCCTATGGTGGGCCTCGGTGAGCCAGGCAAACACAGGTATGTCATTCAAAAAACCACAGATAACACAGACCATGACCACAGACGCCTCAGACCTTGGATGGGGGGCGCACATGGAAGGCAGGTGTATGCAAGGACAATGGTCTCCAAAGGAAACACATCTGCATATAAATCAAAAGGAAATGCTGGCAGTAATGCATGCCATCGAGGCCTTTCAACATCAACTTCAGCAAGGCCATTTACTGATGCGGACAGACAACACCAATGTGATGTGGTACATAAACAAGCAAGGGGGCACCCACTCTTACCCCCTTTGCAGACTGACAATGCATCTTTGGGAGAAATCACTGAGCCTAAACATCCAGTTACAATCCCAGCTTGTTCCAGGCAAAGACAATGTGTTGGCGGACAGCCTAAGCAGGAATTTCACAGATCCACACGAGTGGAGGTTACATCCGAAGGTCTTCACACAACTCACTTCGACATGGGGCAGGCCAGAAGTGGACCTATTTGCCTCTCACCTCAACCATCTTCTACCAAAATTCTGCACAAGGACATACCATCCAAAAGCTTGGAAAATTGATGCTCTCTCATTCAACTGGAACTTCCTAACAATCTATGCATTCCCACCTCTGCCACTGATGACCTCTGTATTACTAAAGATCAAAGCAGAGAGACCCAAGGGGATCATAATAGCTCCGGACTGGCCAAGACAACACTGGTACCCACTACTACGGTGCATATGTCACACCAGGAGGTGGGCCCTTCCCCAATGGCCTCTACTTTTGACTCAACACAATTTCGAAACAGTGCATCCAAACCTTCAGACACTGCAGCTAACAGCCTGGGAGATCCCATAAATAACTTCAACCTATCTCTCTCCAAGGAAGTTCAGCGGATACTAACAGAGGCTCGAAGACCATCCACCAGAAAGGTTTACTTAGCAAAGTGGAAAAGATTCAGCAATTGGAATACCAGCAAGGGACATGATGCATCATTGTTGAACATCCCACTCATCTTGGAATATTTGGCAGATTTGTTAAAGAACGGCCTCTCATATTCTTCCATAAAGATACATGCATCTGCTATTTCAGCTAGATATAACACTGATCCTCCTGTTTTTTCACACCCTTTACTAAGGCAATTCCTCAGGGGAATCAAGAACATCAAGCCACCAAGAAAGGCCCCAGTGCCAGCCTGGGACCTCAATTTTGTCCTAGAAAAACTGACTCTACCTCCATTTGAGCCAGCAGCTTCAGTTGACTTGCAATTTCTCTCATGGAAGACCGCTTTCCTGTTGGCAATTACCTCAGCAAGAAGGGTTTCGGAACTACAGGCCCTAATGGCAATACCACCGTTCATAATTTTTCACAGAGACAGGGTTTCATTAAGGACCAACCCTACTTTTATGCCAAAGGTGGTATCTAGGGTTTCTTTAAATCAAGCCATTCATCTGCCTGCTTTCTTCCCCAATCCTGAGAATAAGGGGGAAAGACTGTTGCATACCTTGGACATTCACAGACAACTTCGATACTACCTGGACAGAACCAAGGCCAGCAGGAAGTCTGAACAACTTTTTGTAGCTTACGCCCCTGCAGTCCAAGGAAAAGCAATTTCAAAACAGACTATTTCAAAATGGATTGGACATTGCATCAGATTCTGTTATTCCTTTCATGGAAAGACTGTTCCAGCCAGTGTCAGACCACATTCCACCAGAGCTACAGCCACCTCTACAGCATTCTTAAGAGGGGTGCCTACTAAGGACATTCTGGAAGCTGCTACATGGAGCTCCATGCATACATTCTCCAAACACTACAATCTCCCTCTATACTCCAGATCCAGAGCAGGCTTTGCTTCGGCAGTCCTGCAGGGTTTGATTGCCACACCATCTTTTTCCTAGAGCATTCCTCCTCCCCCAGCTAAGCTATGGTATTCTACCCACATGTTATGACTGCAGTTGCATTCTTGAAGGACATAGTACAGTTTTGTACCTACCATAAATGTAGATGTCCGATAGACATGCAACTGCAGTCGGATTTTCCCTCCCTCCGTACCCCTCTATGCCTAGGGTCCACTCCTATCCCTGTTACTCTTAGCTGGGGATATCTGTTATGGTGTATTTGTTTTATTGCTCATTTATTTGTCTGGAATCCTGTTTTTGTCTTCCAATTTGATTACAGCCTTCCTTGGAAGGCACCTAGCATCTGGGGCAAGAAACACTGAAGAAAATGGCGTCGGCTGATGCTTATGTACTCCAGCCGCTCTGACGTCGGAGAAAAATGCGACATCAGCCGACGTCGGACCCAGACTTTGGAATCCGGCCGACCGAGGGCTGCCTGAGGCAGGACAACCCACATGTTATGACTGCAGTTGCATGTCTATCGGACATCTACATTTATGGTAGGTACAAAACTTTACTTTCAAAACACTGCCCTTTGGCCTCACTACAGCCCCCAGAGTGTTTACCAAATGCATGGCAGTGGTAATGGCTCACCTGAGACATCAAGGATTCCAGGTGTTTCTGTACCTAGACAACTGGCTCTCCTCTGCTACCACCAAGCATCAACTCATCAGGACCAGGGACGAGACTCTATCCTTGTGCACCAGTCTAGGCATCACTGTCAACCTACAAAAGTCAGTCTTATCTCCCTCGCAGCACATTGTATATTTAGGCTCAGAAATAGACAGTAAGGCTAACACAGGAAAGAGTGGAGTCTCTATGCAGTCAAGTCAGATCATTGCTAAACAAACAAAATGTTCAGGCCAGAGTAGTCCTTTAAGTCCTAGGGACTATGGCTTCTGCCATCCTATTAATTCCTCTTGCTCGCCTACACATGAGGATACTTAAGTGGCTGCTATTTGCCCAATGGTCGATGCAAGACCTTCCATTGTCTCACCAGATTTTGATAAATGCATGCAGAAAGGATCACACAAAACAACTTATCCTAGGTCGTCCACTTGTTCCTCCCCAAGAGAAAGCAGTTTTGACCATGGACGCTTCCCAGATAGGATGGGGGGCATTATCTGGGAATGACAGTCCAAGGTACTTGGCAGAACCATGAGAACCACTTGCACATCAATGTTCTGGAGATGAGAGCGGTGCTATATGCATTGCAAGCACTTCACAGTTCCCTTCCCACCAGGACGATTGCGATTTAGTCAGACAACATATCTGTCGTGTGGTACATAAGGGGGAACCAAGTCTTACCCGTTTCGCCGAATGGTCTTAAGAGTTTGGAAATGGGTGATGGATGCTCAATGCTTTCTGATAGCAGCGCATATCCTGGGGAAATCCAGCGTAATAGCAGACAAATTCAGCCAAGCAGTTCTGATACCTCACGAGTGGTCCCTGAATCCAGTGGTTGCGAAAGAGAGCTTTCACAGATGGGACCAGCCTTGCTGCGACCTATTTGCCCCTCAGCTGAACACCAAATGCAGCAGCTACTTTGCCCTCATTCGCCATCCGGGGATGCCACCCAGGGATGCTCTAGTTCACGATTGGCCCCCGGGACTTCTTTATGCCTTTCCTACCTTTCCACTCATCCCAAAGGTAATACAGAAAGCAAGACAGTTGAGGAGTTCCTTGATCCTCATTGCTCCTTACTGGCCTCGACAAGTTTGGTTTCCCTTCCTGTGGCCCTACCTTTTGGAGGAACCATGGATTCTGGATCCATCTCCAGATCTCCTGATTTATCAATCGGGACAGTTCCACCCCTCCATCCACACCCTCAGATTGACAGCATGGCTGCTCCAGTTCCACGAATTGCCAGGTGTATTCCTCTATCCCCTGCGGTCAAACACATTCTAATTTCATCCCATAAACCATCCACTCAGAAACTATATTCCAGCAAATGGAAAAGGTTTTCCTTTGCGCTAAGAATCGGGGCTTAGATCCATATACAGCTCGTACAGAATCTGTTTTATCCTTCCTAGCGTCAATTTTTCATGAAGTAGCGGCAGCCGCTACAGTTAGAGTTTAGTTAGCTGCTATTTCCAGTTTCCACTTTGGCTTCATGGGAAATCCAATCATGCAGCACTCCTTGTGTAAAACTTTCTTAAAAGGAGTTCTTCTTCTCAGGCCTCCAATCAAACAACCATTAGAACCCTTGGACTAAAACTTAGTCCTGTCATCTTTGATATCTGCACCTTATGAGCCATCCTCGTCGTCAGACCTAAAATTGTTGTCATGGGAAACATTATTCTTAGTAGTCATAACATCTGCTAGGAGAGTTTCAGAACTGCAAGCTCTAACTATTCAACCTCCTTACATTACAGAGTCTCTCTCAGGACAAACCCTTCCTTTCTTCCCAAAGTATGCTCAGAGCACAATCTAAATAGTAGTATTGAGCCACCTGTAGTTTTCCAAACCACTCAAATAAATCAGAATATAGACTACACCAGTTAGATGTTCACAGAATACTGGGGTTTAATTTACATAGGACTAAAGAATTCAGAAAATCAGATCAACTCTTTGTTTCCTTTTCTGACAAAAAGAAAGGCTTGCCTGTTTCTAAGATTACCCTTTCAAAATGGCTTTTGGATTGTATATCATTTGCCTATGAACAAGCTGCCAAACAATTACCCATCAAAGTTAAAGGTCACTGTACTAGAACTGTAGCTACTTCATGTGCCTTTAGATCCAGTCTCCCAATTGATACTATTTGTGCGGTCCACTGTGCTGAAGAATGTCTTCACTTGAGCCACCCAGGATATAGGTGCTAGGAACGCTGACCCATCCAGCAAGAAGTACAGCGAGATAGGACTACATAACATAAAGAAGTTGTGTACTTAGCATAACATTCCATGTTTGTAGTCCATCTTGCCTACATTCTTGCGTCCCTCCCTCCAACTCCCTTTCTGTTTTCTGGGGGATCTGGTGGACTATACTGGTGCTGCCTGACATAGTTCTCTCTTTTGCTGTCCACCTGGCATGGATCATATTTTCAAAATCCTTTGTCTGCATTTATGCAGCTCTCATACTGGTCTTACCTGATAGGTATTTATTGCTTTCTTGCAAACTAGATTTGGGGATTTGCCGTGAGACACCATGGGATAGGGGCTAGTCTCGAGCCAGTAAAAGCTCTCGAGCTTTAGTATCGGCTGAGTCAGAGCCAAATATTGGCTCTGAACCCATCCAGCAAGAATGTAGGTGAGGTGGACTACAAACATGGAACGTTATGGTAAGTACATAGCTTCTTTTTTCTTGGCATTGAAATTGAGCCCATGGCTCTGGCACCAAGCATCTGTTTCTGTAAGGCCCTTTTGTAGAATATCCACATCATTTGTGGATTCAATAATGGCTCCCAGTTTGCAGTCACCTGCGAACTTTGTTAGCCAGAGTCCCTTAGTGTTGGCCTGTATTTCAAACAAGAGCGGTCCCAGGACTGAACCCTGAGATACTCCACTTGTCTGGAGCTGGATTTGGAGTCACTACTTTTACATTGTGGGTTCTGTCAGTAAGCCAGTTGGCAACCCATCGAGTGACATAGGGATTAATGCCCAGCTTAGTAAGTTTATCTATGATTCCAGTGTGGGGGATGGTGTCAAAGGCCTTGGCGAGGCCCAGATAGGCTGTGTGGACTGCCTTACCCTCGTCTACAGCTCTGGAGACTGATTGGAAGAAGTCTGTCTTGTTCAGGAGACAAAATCCGGCCCTTCATGAACCCAAACTGGGTGGGGTCCAGTGTTTGAAGGTTGACAATGTCTTTGTTTATAAGTTCCATGATAATACATTCCATGGCCTTGCAGATCAGGCTCATCAGATTGTTGGGGCAGTAGTTCCCAGGATCCAAGGTGGAATACCCCCTTGTGGAGTGGGATAACTGTAGCTGCGCCACTCAGTGGGCATGAAGCCTGAGGCGAGGCTATGATTAAATATGACACTTAGGTGAGGTGCCAGTTCATTTTGTAGTTCATGTAGTACATAGCCCAGAATGTCATCTGCTGTATAAAAGGTATCCTGGGATATTGTCTGGGCCCATTGATGCAGTGTTCTTGGCCTTAGAGAGAGCATTAAGGACCTGCTCCCTAGTGATGGCAGGGGGAGTTGTATTTGATAGTATTTCCTGAGGGAAGGTTGATGGGGAGGAAGGGGTAAACTTGGAGCTGAATTTAATGGCCAGTAGTTTGCTATATCTTCTGGTGAATACAGGTGGCTTCATTTACAGTGAGCTCTGCACACAATTGTGTATTGCCTTTGAGGTTGCAGATATAGCTAAAGAATGTCTTGTGGTTGTCCTTGGCCTCAGATGCCAAATTTACCTCAAATTCGGCTTTGATAGACTTTATTTGACCTCTAAATTGTTTTACTTTGAGATTGATTTTATCCTGCTGGGTGCTGCACCTCCTAATTTTTGCCATGATGTCTTCCTTGTTAGACAGCCTATTGATGATGCGACTCCACTAGGGTGACTTATCTTTTGAGTTAGTTCTGTACTCCTTCCTGGTGGGTACAGCTGCCTTTATGCAGCTATTATCATGCTCATATAATGTTTCTGTGAACAGTTCTGCATAGGCAGCACTGTTCTCAGGGATTATGGGGGCCTGAAATTTTGCCAGGTTATCACTTAGTAGGAAGTTAGCCTTAGATTAGTACCTGCATATTGTAGGGCTAGCTGGAGTTCCATGATTTATTTTTACATCAAAGAAAAACCATTTTGTGGTCTGACCTTAACAAAGAAGATATTACACTAGAGGATGTGCAGGACTCTCCCATATTAGTGAGGACCAGACCCGGTATGGTTGCCACCTGTTGGTGTATTGACAGTCTGGTCCAGGGAGGTTGTGTTAACAAAGTCCAGGAATCTCTGTACATTTGGTGTCATAAATAATTCCCAGTTAATAGTGAGGTAATTGAAGTCACCTATGAATATGGTGTTGGGTTGGATGGTAAGTGTTTTCAGTAAATTTACATACATGGTATGGATTTCCTGGGTTATAGAGGGGAACTGATAGCTTGCAAGGAAGTGGTATTGGATTTTGCCTATGGTGATTTGAACATGGAGAAGCTCACTGGATTGCCCTGTTTGACCAGCCTTGAGGTTTATTTATTTTTTTGATGTAAATTGAGACACCTCCACCTTTAGTCATCGTCTTTGTAGTAGATAAATGTGTGGAAGGCATTATATTTTCAGCGTGCTCTCCATGGCCTTAAACCACATCTCAGTGACCGCACAAATGTCAGCATTTTCTAGGGTGAAGAGAGCTTCTAGCAAGTGGATTTTTTTGTTTTAGACTGCTATCATTGAGCAGTAACATCTTTAGATTTTCATGGTTTTGATTTGCTATGTTGGAAGTACTTTCAGTTTTGCATTGCCTAAAAAAGCGACTATGGGAGAGGTCACCAGAATGTACATTCAAGACTCCACCTATAGCTTATCATGCACTGGATCAGTCCTATTTCTAACTCTCCTCTCCATGACCTTTTTCTGTTTTTTTTTTTTTTATTCTGACACTTATTTTCATTTTAAGCCATTGGGTTGCTGTTCCCTTTGTCCATTATCATGGATTTGGACGATTTGAAGTGAAGCTGCCAATTTACAGACCATGTCTTCAGTCTTGTTAATCCTTTTCATAAATACTTACTGCATTGATACCATCCCCTTACAAGCTGTCATCTGCAAATAAATTGAGTATTTTTTTTGTGCTCTGCATACCATCCTAAATAAACAAATTAAATAGGACTGCACCCAAGACTTACATCTTCTGAATACAGTTTATCACTTTATTTCCTTGTGGTAGCTGCAACTGACTGCTAGCTTCCTTTGTCATTCGCTTATAGTCAACTAATAGACTGGCCCCGGGCTCAGTCCTTGTCATGATGTTCTTGTATACACCTTAAATTTTCATTAACAACTCAAATAATAGTACCACTTGCTTTTATATGCACATTTGTTCTGTCTGTCCTTTGTAAATACAATGAATAGAATTATCTCACTGGCATTATGCAGTACCACAGATTGTTGATTCTTATTAGCCTTTTGTATGAACTTGGAATCCATTGTCTCTGATTGTTTATGTATTTTACACTGTATTTTATTTGTTAGTATGACATATACATATTATATGTGAGTTTATTCATTGTATTCTTAATATCTACTCTGTTTAGTGCATTTTTTTGCTATGTTGTAAAAACTATAAATGACCCTGGTCATAGTCAAAATGATCCTTGGATTAGTTTACTTAACTTGTTATCAAAAGTAAATAAATACTTATAAGAGATGTGTAATATCATTGTTATGTTAATGAATTTCAGCTTTATTTCCCCTTTCTGTTGGAGTCTTTGATTCATTTTACTATGAACTGACAAGAGAGCCAAGGAGACTTAATAAAATTCCACGAAGACTCGAAGCTCAACCAGACCAAGTTTATTGTGCAACAAGGACAAAGGTTCTCCACCACTGACCTAGGTTTCGTCCCAAACATAAACATAAGTCATCAGAGACGAAGGCATGCAAGTATATACTACTGTGTGTCCCTCATTGGCCCCACTTATGTCTCCTCTTTTTTGCTGATCACACACTGGTGTTAATGGCTTTTATGCATAATATCATCGTGATTTTGGATTTCATCTAAGGGCCAGTTCCAGCAGTTGCCAAATTGCTACCTTTTTACTTAAAGATCATCTCTTGAACGAAACACTTAATCCCTTCATTGGAGGGTGCTGCACAGATTCATGCACTAGCATAGTACCTCTATTTTGATTATTGCAGTGTTCTCTGCCTAAGCCTTAGTGATGGTGCCTGTAACGGTTTCCAGTGAGCTCTGTATTCTGCTGCTAGACTTTTCATTGTCACTTCTCGGACAAGTCGTATTCTTTCTGTGCTACAGGATCTGGACTGGCTGCTGCTTATGGAGAGGCCAGTCTTTATAGTCCTAAGTATTACTTATACCCTACATAACCAGGGTCCCTTTTGTCTGCAGATTTATTTCCCCTATTGTCTCCACCATGCTGCTTAGAATATCAGGATTAGGCTGCTAATCGTTCCTAGGATTCTGCTTGGAGATGCCATTTAGCCATTGATTTGCCTACCCAACACCTTCCAGATGAAGTCCTTGTCCTTTGCTATGTTCATAATTAATAGTGTTCTTAACTTTGTACTATAATATCTGTTGATGTCTGATATTTTAATACTTGTTTCCATCTTAACCATATTTAACTGTGTTTTAGACAGCCTAGCTGTTATGCCTTTCTTTTGTTTTTATTGTATGTATTTTAGCATTAAGCTTCTTTACTTTAAGTAATTAAACCCACTTCTCTTCCCTTTTGTAAAGTTTGCTGGTCACTCCTGTTCCTTCCATCATTTTATGAAGACTAACTTGTGATAGTGATGCAAATAGCTCACATCTATAGGTCTACGATTTTCTACTTCCCAAATGACGCATGACTAGACTTACATTAGGATATTTTGAGAAAATCCATCTGCAGTGAATCTATAATGGTTTTGTGGAGTATCACATTTTGCACCTGGAAAGTTTTAAGTCTCAACTACACGACTTCAGAAAGCATGCACAATGGTTTGTCATTTTGTGATCTGTTTATTGTCCCACTTTTGTCAGTTGGTACTACTGCTGCTTGCTTTTAGTTTTCTGGGACCACCCCGTCCTAAGAAACCTGTCAAATTGTTTTCTCATAGGTCTTACTAAAACCCTATTGGTCCTTTTTAGTACTATTTGTGAGATCCCCTCTGATCCCTCAGCACCATTCTTGTTTCTCAAACCATCTTCCAATTGGTTCATTTTTCTCTTGCCTTTATCTCACCTTTGCAGATTTGTCCCCTTCCTTCCTTTTTGCTAAGTATTATTGATATTTGTTTATAATGTGTTATTTTTGTATCCTTTTTTCCTTGCCAAACTAACTTTCCAGTGTCTTTATTCTTCCTTTCATCTGCACATCTGAACGAATGCTTCTTTTGTCTTAATGACTGCAACTTACTTTTCACCACTTCTCCGTATTGCACTTCACTATATTTATACCATCAACTTAGACTTCCCACTGATTCTCCTCTTGTTTCCCCAAACTATATGACTGGGGCTGTCTATCCATTAATGAAGCAAACTAGCTGCCTGTCTGCACTTTTTATATCCCTTCCTTGGTAGCTCCTTCTATGGTTTTCTATGATTCCTGCATTCCTTTGATGTCTCCCAGATCCCCATTTAAGTACCCTCTCCTCTCTTGTTTAATAGGTTGCTCCACTCTTGCCTGAAGGCCTGTCTTTGTGGCCCCTACTGCCTCTTTCTCTGTAGTCAGTATGTAACCCACTATTACATCCTTTTTCTTAGCCAGTGGAGCCTCAGCCTGCAGATTCTGTCCTTCATTCTGTTTAAGAGAACTTGACTGAAGATAGATTGTTACTTACCTAGTTTCATCAGATACATTTTGCTCATGCCCTTCCATGCCAAGCACATCAGTGTGTTCTTGTTGCCTGTACTGAATCGTACAACACTTCAGCCTGTCTGGCAGACTGAGGTTCTATCTTAACTACCTTCCTGTTCATTCATTTATCATGTTCTTGACTAGCTCATAATTACATTGCCTGTAGAGTATGTGTGTATATCATTGTTCCCATTTCACTCCAACTAACATTGTTGTAAGGTAGTTTGTTTTGGTTCCATGTCATTTTCCACCTCATCGTATTGACCTGTTTGTTCTTTAATTACGCCTTCTTTACTCATTCATCTTCTTCTTTTACTGCCCCTAACATTGCTTCCCTTAAGTGTACTTCCACCACTTCTCTATCCTGATCTTCTCAAAACATTTAGTAGCCCACTACCACTGTATCATATCCCTTCTTGTCAGTAGTTTAGGTTGTTGTTTTCCCACCATCAGTGTACCTCTCCACTATTAGTACTGTCAGTTGTGCTGAGCAACACCATTCCTTTGTTTTCTCTGTCCTTCGCGTCTTCATCTGTCATCTTCCTGTCCTTTCTACATTTGTGTTTCAGTGTATTCATGAAGTCTTGCCCTCCCCTGAAAAATTGTATTTGCTGATTCTTCCTTGCACTTGCTTTGGAGGATTCATATTGTCTCTCCCTTTCTGCACTTCTTGTTTGTGTGGCTGTCCCTCCGTGATGCTTCTCTTTTTTATTCCTGAATGTATGCAACTGTTTAATCCTGCCTGCTTCATCTACCCTTCACTTTCCCAGTGTTTCTTCCTGTTACCCTGCTGGCATCATCTGCTTCTTCCTCTTTTTCATTTACTATGCTGTATTTGTCTTCCCTTTTTTTTTTATTACCCCTAGCATCTTGTAGGCTACCTTGATCTGTTTTCTTTCCAGAAAAACATTTATATTCTCACCACTGTATCCATATAACTTTAAAGGCACAGTCATTCCTGAGTGCCTTTCAAGACCCTGTTTCATAAGTACAGTACATAATACTTATGTGAATTTCTGTATCCTTGGAGCTTTTCTCCTTGGGTCTCCACTGATGACGGGTCACATAGCTCAGATGGACCAAGCCGGCAAATAAATAAATAATAATACATTCTAATGGGATTGAGATGGAGCCTATTGTTCTTCCAGTCCTTCCCTCAAGCCCCTACTGTCAAAATCTCTTGCCCCTTTCTGTACTTTCCAAGACAAAAATTAGACTACTTAATCATTTATCTATTACTGCTGATGTTTGCTTCATGTAGTACCTCTGAGAGCAGAACCAAGTTCCCATAACCCCAAAAGAGTGCTGCCACCTCTTTTGGTCATTTCTCTTGACCCATCTACAGTCCCTTTTTCCATTTCATTAGCTCCTGTTTGGATCACTGTGTGTTTGTCTCTCTTGCCTTTTTGAAATAGCTTCTTCACTTTTAGGCCCATTCTGATGAAGGTACTTTATATTTCCCATTAAGCCACCCACCTAATGGTTTGAGTGGTCATATCCCCTGTGTACGTGCCCCTTTTTAGCTGTACCCACCTGTCCTGTTTTCCTCCATGCTTGGTTTATTTATCACCTGATTACCTCTGCTGTTTCCCCTAATTATCTATTCCTGCTGACGTGCTTATCTGGTGAATTCCCCCACTTCCTTCCTTCCTTCTACTTCCTCCCTGCTCCCCCTCAAATGATGCTTCCTGGCTAATGACTTTCAACTCTGCCTGTCCTTTGTTCCGCATCTTCTCTGTCTTCCACTTTGGCTTTGTGTTCATTAACACTGTCTAGCTGTTTTTCCCCACTTTCTGCTACATTCTTTTTTCTTCTTCATTCCTATATGTTTCCGTTGTCCTGTGTGTGCCTGTGTTGTTCTTTCTATTGCTCCCCTTATTTGTCCTCCTTTGATTATATCTTGCTGTCCTTTCTCTGTCTTCTTCCTTGTCCTTCTGCTTAGTCTTGTCTACTGCTTCCTTGCCATACCATCCTCTACTGTCCCTCTTCTCTCACTATGATCTAACTAGTCAACTTTATCAGTTCACATGTCCTTCCATGAAAGCTCCCTGACCTCCAGGAATTGCCATATCCATCTTAAAGCTCCAGCTAAACCCTTGCCCCTCATCCTAAACACCTCACCTTCCTCTCATTTCTTACACCCTTCCATCTCAATGTATTGTTGCCCTGCTTCATCATTTATTACTGTATTAGTATTCCTGTTTATGTCTACCTTTGCTTCTCCCTTCCTGGATAACTATATAGCTTTTACTGTCCTTGTCCATCTTGCTCCTGTACTTGCTCAGTCCTTGTAGTTGCTGTCCTCTTTTACTCACTGTGCTTGTGCATTCCTGTATGTCGTTTATGTGGTATTTAATTATTTATGTGAACTGATTTAAAGTGATTCATGGTTTACCAAGCTCAACTAGTCGAGTGGTTTCCCACTGAAGAATTTTCTATGTAAACTCTAGGTTTAAAAAAAAAATGAGTATACCCAGTTAGGTATAAAGCACTTGGTAAACTCAAAACAACACACAGAGTTCAGCTTCATTTATGGTATTATGTTCTTTCAAACTGTACTGAGATGAGACTTGTTTCAAATGGATAAAACATCCAAATACATTTATACTTTTAAAACATTTTTGCACGTCATAAGAAGTATTCCAATCAAATAAAACTTCAAATCAATCATTGTAAACTGTGAATTTAAATTGAGTAATACAGCTTCTTTCCTTTGACAATGAGCAGGATCAATCAAAAGGTGCTTCTATAAAGTATTAGTTTAAGGGTGTGCTCACTTATGCAACCAGCTTATTGTACGTTTTTTATTTTCCCCCTAACAGGTTTGTTTTTTAATTGAATTGTACAGGTTATAGGTCACATTAAAGGTGGGAAAAGTTTTGAAGTGATTTATCGTGGTCTCATTTTTTTATATCATAAAAATCTGGCATTTTAACAGGTGTGTGTGTGTGTGTGTGTGTGTGTGTGTGTGTGTGTGTGCAGATGTAAAGTTTGCAAATTTTTCAAGGGTTTTAGCACCCAGCAAGTTCGACTGCAACAAATAAGGGCATTGTGTATGTGGTACAATGTTTATCCTGCCTTGTATTTTACACGGAAAAGATAGACATTTAAAAAAGAGACTCTACCTATTTATGTTTTCAATAGAGGAGACAATACTAGTACCCAGAAAAGGCACACTATAATTTGTACTAATTTAAAAAAATTGTATTTTCCCATTTGTGAAAAAGTTGAATAACTGTCTTCTAAATGATCTGTCACACTAATGTTGTGCAGAAAGTGTAAAGAGTCTTTCAGAAGATGTGGAAAAGTATCTAAAACTCTTTTTAATTTTCTGTTAAGAAAGACTGCTAACGGTTCAGTAATAGACCCACTAGCTGCCACAGTGGGTCTAAAGAAGGTGATTATATTTGAGTCAGTGCATCTCTTGTGATGCATTCTATGTAGGCAAGACAGAACGTCATTTTATAAAAAGGTATTTACAAACACTGTCTTGATATTAAGAATGGTAATTTTAAAAATGTCTTATGTAAACATTGCAAAGTTTGCAAGAATTTTAAGAAGTATTTTTTTTTTTCATTTTTGAAAAAATTCAAGTATATGAACAAGCTGGCTCATGGAAGGAATACTTGAGCAAACAGGAACTCATTTGGCAATTACATTAGATGCCTTCACTTTTCTGGGCATTAATGTCTATTGTTCTGTCTTACCTATTTTGAAGTATAAGCAGCAATTTATTTTGTAGAAGTTGTTGTAATGTGTGAAGTGTTTTTCGTACAAGTGAACAAGACATTATTTTAAACTGCTGCAATGTCATTTGCATTACAGGAGTCTCTAGTATAAAACTTTTTAAACACGTTTCTACAATTGTGATTGGGTGGGATAGGGTATTTAACCTATTACATGGTGGAGTTGAGCAGTTTTAAAAAAGTCCTGGTACAGGACAAAAGTGCTAAATTGCTACTTTGCACGTTGTTTTATTTAGTTCTATGTTATTAAATGGTTACATTTTATGCTTTATGGAGATTCTGTTACATTTCATTGGAAGTAAATATGGTTTTGTTTTTCTTTTTTTTTTTTTGATTAACTCAGCAAGTTCCAGTGTTACTACTGGAGTTAACATTAGGCTTTCCAAATTGCAAGATTTCACATTTATCCTTATTAACATTAAGCTCATTTTGTTTTGACAAAGAACCAGCTGAGCTTAAATAGGAATTTAAGTTAACAAAATCCCTAGCAGAAGTCACATCACTCCCCAACATAATATAATCAGCATATTTAGCTATTCATACAGTGGAGGATTTAGGTATCAAAGAGAAAACAATATTAAATAACATGGGTCCTAAAACAGAATACTGAGGAACTACTCTATATACCAATGCTCAGCTTGAGTTGAAAGAACTAATTCTAACTCTCTGCAGTCTCCCCTGTAATCAGTTAAATGCCCAGCGAATATGGATCTACTTCAGTATCAGATTTTCACATAACTGAAATTTGAGACGAAAAGATCGGAATTACACATCAACGAACCTTTACAATGCTGAAAGTCATAAGAATGAAAAACTGGTTGCTCCATTTAAACATAATTTCAAAACAAAAATCTACTTTTGTATGTTTTTACAGGGGGGCAACCCCCACACCCCCTGCAAATTATATGTGCCAACTCCGAGAATGCATTACAGTGGGCAAAAGGGAAAATTTCCTGATCCTCACTGTACCGCAATCTCTATTCAGAAGCTCTGAGTGGTGTGTAACATCCACAGCTGTTTTTTCATTCTTATGACTTTCTGCATTGTAAAGGTTCACTCATGTATGATTCCAATCTTTTCATCTTGTTCTTTTAAATTTCGGTTATGTGAACATTCGATAGACTGAAGTAGCCCCCGGAAAATATATGGGTTGATCAACGTCTTGCACATTGCATCTATAATAAGATGATACAGAAATGCTATCAAAAGCCTAATATATGGGTTGATCAACATCTTGCACATTGCATCTATAATAAGATGATACAGAATGCTGTCAAAAGCCTGAAAGATCCAGGTAGACTGCTATTACAGATATATCCAGGTCTAGTGCAAGAATTACAGGATCATAAAAGTCAATCAGGTTTGTAAATGTTGCCGTATTGTGTGTAATACCATGTTATGTAGTGTCAGATAATCTACCCCTTAAATCATAACTCAGAACTGAGAGGAGACATCTTTCAAAACTCTTGCCTACCAGTGGAGTCAAACTAATTGGCTTATAGTGTGATTTTTTTCTCCATTGGTCCCCCTTTATAAATTGGAATAGCATCAGTCCATTTCCAGCTTGATGAAGCCTAATAAAAAAAATAACATTTTGCTGAGAGAGTATTATAGTTGCAGAAATGTAACTATGATATATAACCCAAAAACAACCTGGCAAATGATCAGGCCCAGTGCCAAAGTACTTAATGCACTATGCCCAAACCAAAAATTGGGCACACATTATAATCCAATTTTTCAATATCAAGCTGATAATGTGGTGCCTTTCTAATAGGTTCACATATAAGAAAATAATTATTCAACACATCAGACAGTTTTACAGCAGCATATAGTACAACTTTGTCGACAACAATAGGCCAGTAGTTCTTATTGTACCTTTTACTTTATTCACATAAAAATATTTCTTATCCAAAACATTGGTTAACAAATTATTTTCATGCTTGCATTTTACTACCCTTAATGAAGACTTCAGTCTTCTGTTAGCTAAATTATAGGCCTATTTTGCAGCTACATTTTTATATTTTTTCCAGATTCTAAATTTCTTCATTTTCAACAATATGAAGTGCCTTATTTTCCACCATGAATTTGTTCATTACAAATATGCTCACATTTATTCAAATTATTTGCTGTATCATTGGAATTTACTACACTTGTGATTTTATCACAGTGACTGGTTACAGTAATAGCTTGCTGCAGAACAAAGTGCATTCACATTTACCCTTGACTGAACAGCAGCCTCCTTCAGCCACTGTCTTCCTTCCCCAAGGAGAAGTCGGAGCACTTAGCAAGAATATTTCTTCAAGGTGGAACACAAAAAAGCAGCCAGAATATGTCATAAACAGCTTGGTGATGGCATCCACTAATGCAGGGCTGTCCAACCTTAGGTAATCCGAGGGCTGCATTTAAAAAAAAAAAAAGATATTTCGGAGGTCCGCATGTACAATTAATACAGTATATATATTGAAATTACTGGGTGAGTCCTACCATTGGTTAGGTTTAGCAAGCACTTTGACAATTTCATAAGAAGGAGAAGTCATAGTGCGTATAAAACTTTTTATTGAAACAGTAGACAAGGTGCAGTAATATTTAAAGAACACGTATCTTTCCATTAACAGCCAGTTTTCTAGCTGTAATAAATAAAATATTAAACCTGCTTTCATTTATCCCTCATAACTCATTTGTTAACTGTATCAGTGTCTGCTTCTGCATGCTGTCTCTTCTTGGCAGCCTCTGGCAGTGCAGCGTTAAGTCAATTCAACACAGGCCTGAACCACTGGAAATTGGTAGATACAAATGCACAAAAAATGAGTCCTTTTAGAAACAATGTCTGTTCTGGAGTGCTTGTACAACTCTGTTTAAAGTTATGACCAAATCCTGTTTCCATTTGTGGCCAGTATACCTCTCAGCATCTTCATTTTAATGAGAGCTCTGTGGTAGTTCATCTTTGTTTACTAAAGTAGCTATGTCAGTGTCGATACTTGTAGAGAATTATCTGTCAATGAACATCTGTGCTTTGATTTAATGAATTTCATAGTTGAGAAAGTGCTTTCACAAAGATATTTACTCCCCACCATTGAGCACATCTTTATTGCAAACGTTCTCAATTTCCAGTATCTTTCTATTGGTAGTAATTTAAAAAAATCTTCTCCTTTTTCACTTCTGTTGGTATAAAAAGGGTCTGACTGCAAATCGCACAATTCAAGTTGAAGGTCAGATCTTACATTTTTAATGGTGATAGTCAAGGGCTGACTAAAAATTGAAATATCTTCTTCAAGTTCCTTAAAATCACCAAATCGATTCCCAAAATCTTCACTAATCATATCAATATACTGTACATGAGCTAAAAATGATATTTCCTCAAAATTCTTTATTTCTTCAAAGTGTTCTTTGCAACTTGGAAAAAAAGTAAAAATATTATTAGCCAATGTCGATCTAAAAAGCTTCAATTTATTTTTAAACCCATTCAAATGACCATATAAGTTGGCAATATTCTGTTTCCCTGCAGTTTTAAGTTCAACTCATTCAATTGGTTGGTCCTATCTGTTATAAATGCAAGATCTGATAAAAATATGGGACATTACATTTGATTTTCAAGTTCTGTTGTGTCAGACTTCACATCATTTTTAAGAAATATGGGTATTTCTTTCCGAATGGCAAAAAAGCATTCCAGACATTTTCCAGCATTCAACCAGCGGATATCAGAATCTTCTTCTTCTTTCGACTTTTCCCAGTTGGGGGTCGCCACAGCGAATCACCTGTACGCTCATGACTGGCAGTGGAGTATTACGGTGTTGAGTTGCCAGCCCGACTTTCCACAGAAGGCACACACATGCACACACCTAGGGCCAATTTAGAGTGTCCAATCCACGTACAGCATATCTTTGGGATGTGGGAGAAAACTGGAGCACCCTGAGGAAACCCACGCGACCACAGGGAGGACATGCAAACTCTGCACAGAAGACACCTCAGATGAGGATTAAACCGGAGAACCTCTTGCTGTGAGGTGACAATGCTAACCACTGCACCACCATGGCCATCCCCAGCGAATATCAGAATGAAGGAGCAAATCCCCAAATGCAGCATCCATTTCACTCAAGAAATCGCAAAACTTATGACTCTGAGATCTATGACCTCCTCGTATAATATTAGTTACTTTTACAGTTACTTTCATGACGTTGGCTTGACGTAGAAATTTTCCACAGAGTGCTTTTTGATGAATTATGCAATGAATTGTTGGGCAGGTAATATTATTTTGTTTCAGTAGTCCACAAAAAACACTTCCAGTCCCCGTCATAGCTTTAGCCCCATCTGTTACAGTGCAGGAACATTTTTCAAATCCTCCATAGTTCATAACAGACTTTTGAACTGCTTCAAAAATGTCAGTACCTGTAGTAGTCCCATGTAAATATACAAGACTGAGGAGTTCTTTATTAATATTAAAGTCCTCTTGAATAGTTCGAACAAAAATTAACAGCTGACCTACATCTGCTTGATCGTTGCTTTCATCCAGACACAATGAAAAGTACTCAGATTTTGCTATTAAGTCACATAACTTTTTTGCAACATATTGATCCACGTGTTGTACACGTCTTGCAATGGTCTGTTGAGATTATGCCACTATTTCAAACTTCTCAGCTAATTTTGGCTCATTAAATTGTTTTTCCATTTCAATTGCACATTTCTTCACTGTCACACCATCACTAAAAGGCTTTTTTGCTTTTGCTAACTCCAATGATACTTTGTACGAAGCAGCAAGGCTAGAACTTTGTTCAGTGCTACGCTTTGCAAAAAAAAAAAACTGGTTTGCTGCATCAATTTCCTCTTATATTCTGCAATAATGGTGCGTCTTGATTCTCCGCTATGCATATCAAATGTTTTACTGTGTAATTTACTGTAGTGTCATTTCACATTATACTCTTTAGGCACTGACAAAATTTGCATGCAAACAAGGCATTGAATTTTATTCCAGTTTGTAATCAAATAGTCTGATTTCCATCGGCTTTGATACACTCGCTTTTCATTTTCAATTTTTCTTTTCTTGTTAGGTATTTTTCTTTGAGGATAAGTAGCAGTAAACACAACCTCAGTATGCTGAACAAACCAGCAACACTAATTGCACAGAAATGTGACCACAGGATTCACCCTGGAGGCCTGGAACAAAACAGTGTACAAAACTTCTTAGCACAAACTTTTCATGCACTGGACATCTTTCTTCAGTCTAATCTAACTCTAATACAGTGGGAATGGAAAATAATGCTGTCTTAAATTCAACAATGTTCAGATACTGACACTGACAATAAAATAATTAATAATAAGTCAAACTCCAAGTACAAAGGGTTCAACTTTAAGAGGAAGCATAATTGGATCTCCCTGCCTTTATGCACAACCCCTTATATAGCAGAGCTAGGTCAGATAAGTTGTTAGGATAGTAACACAGTAAATACTCCAAACTTTAAACTCTCCTGAAGAGGAAAGTAATAGAACATCAGTAAATGCCAAACATCATGGAGCTGTCCTCCTCAGCTTTAAGTAAACTTCCTGCATTTTAATTTAGTTTTTTATCCATCTTCCCTAATGTAACATATAGGAGAAGTTATCTACCACCATACTTTTCTCTGCAGCCATTATTATTTCTTTGTTGGCGTATATATATATATATATATATATATATATATATATATATATACATTGAACAGTCATTGACTGGCCTTGAAGTTTTTTAATTATCAAGTATCTCAGCAATCCTTCTTCCTAATTCAGTGCATTCTACCACAGCAAAATATATGCATAACAGGCAAGCACTCAAGCAAGTTGGGTGTACAAAATTACTACTTCAATGTCAACTTTATTCTCTAACTGCCCTCCTGGTCAGAAATTGTCCCTATTTGCCCAGTTGTAAAAAGTCTGTGCCTGAGTTGGTGAATGTCTTCTCCTTTCTTCATGTGCCCAGTAAGCTCAAACACAGCCCCTTTTGTCACCATTCTATCAGCTCATCACTGAGTAACATCATATATTTGCTGCTTCAGTTAAGGCCTTCCTTCTTGCTGTCCTACTGTGCTACATTTAGTTCACATTCTCTTCAATGCCGGTGCCTCACTGTCCATTTTAGTCTTTTTCTTAGCAGACATCCTTACTTTTTTTAAGTTTGCATGTGATTTTGGGCTACCCCCTTTCCAGTGCCATGACTTGGGGATCTAGCCTCACTGGAGGAAAGGTGGTGAATTATACTTAGTAAATAATGACCATAATTAGGACTTGTAGACTTCTTTTCCTTCAGGAAATTTATATTAATTCACATTGTTTTCTATTAATGTCTCAAGTTAATATAACTAATATTTAAAAGCATCCCTGATTGTCCCCAATTTTTTCTGGATATATCCCTGATTCTGTTTAAACTTGTCCCTGACTGGTTGAGAGCTATGGTAATTACACTACAGCAGCAACAGAAACAGGTTTGGTGTAAACCACATTTACTGTTCAACTACTTAACTGTGACTTGGCACAGAACTTTGTAAATATGTATTTTTTTATGTTCAATCACAATTAAAACTAAAAACAAATGGGTGCTGCAAAGTAATTGTAAGGTCACCAGACAACAGTCATTAGCTTGCAACTCAGACCTTCTGTGGACAAGGCCAAACCCACTCTCATACAGAAATGACTGACATGTAAGCATTCCACAAGGCCTGCAAAGACACAGCACATCACAGACGTAGGAGAGCAACATAGGAAAATGCCTAGAGATCTTTTAATGGAAGATGTCTTGCATGGGGAAAAATGCAAAAATGACACCAAACATAGCATGAGTCCTCAATATTTTGGTACATCATTGACCTTACAATTATTCACACAAGAATGTATCTTCCACAACTACTCAAGGATAAAGTAAAACAGACACACTGAAGGGAGCATTATTTCAAGTAATAAATGGAATCTGCTCCTGACACGTCAATAGATATTTGAAAATCCCCTTTGTCACAAGAAAGATTTCTAACACTACCCCAAGACTACGCAAATGTCTTCTTAAAGAAGAAAAATAATGAGCACACCAGATGCATACCTCTCAACTGTCCCTAATTTTGACTCATTTAGCTCTGTCCCTCTTAATCCCTCCTAATATTGGAGCCTTTCGAAAGAAAAGTGTTGAATTATGCTTAATAAATAATGACAATAATTAAGAGTTATAGACTTCTTTTCCTTCAGGAAATGTATATTAATTCACACTTTTATTCTATTAATGTCTTTAGTTAATATTATATAATTATAAGTAATATTTTAAAAGTGTCCCTGAATGTCCCTCATTTTTTTCTGGATTTATCCATGATTCTGCTTACATTTTTCCCTGACTGGTTGTGAGCTGTGCCACCAGAGCAAAAGTTTGCATAGCAACAAGGTACACATGGTTTTCTTTTACACTCAACAACAGGCACACAACATTATTACTCAAATAACACTGCCAAATACATTTTGGAGTGGGACTGGATGTGGCACTTATACACAGTGCTTTACAAATTTACATACAAGTTACTGTGATGCTCATTCAGTGTGTGAGCAAGTAAGAATAATTATCTCTAAATCTAAATCAAAACATTCAAATGCATTCCTTCTCAGTAATCAAAATAATATACACATATTATTCTGAAATTAAATTGTTTTCAGTTGCTGTTTATGTGGTATGTGTAAAGAAATCAAGCTCAATGCCAAAAAGTGCAGTGTCATCCCCTTTGGTAAAAACTCTGTACCCATGAACTACCACATAGGCAGCAATCTACTTAACACCGAATGCGTGATAAGAGACCTTGGGACCCAGGTGGACAGTAATCTCTCCACTGATAGTCACATCGCCACAGTAGTCAGGAAGTCCTTCTACGTGGCATACCTCATCATAAAAGGGTTCTCATCCAGGAAAAAAGAGGTCATTCTTCCGCTCTACTCGTCACTTATTAGACCCATTATACAGTGCAACGCCCCTTTTGGAATGTACTCACAAGATATCTGCAGCAGCTGGAAAGGCCACAGAAGTACCTCACAAAGAGGATTACTGGCCTCAAACAAATGCCCTACACTGACCGCCTCAAAAAACTCCAGCTTTACTCCATAGCATATCGCCTACTCTGAGGTGACCTCTGCCTAACATATAAAGCTATGTCAAACCCAGAGCTGTTGGACATGCTACACCTAAAGAAACCCTAATCCCTCCAAGCTACATGTTCTAGGGACATAAACCTTGTCACGTTCTCTTAGGTATAGGTGTGAGTATCCCTACCTGTCACTTGGATAGGGAGTAGCTCTACCGTGCACTGGGGGTTAAGGCTGTGAGCTGTAGATCCTTTGATTACAGGGTTTGGTTGATTTGTTTCCAGCTGGATATGATGATCGTGCTTTATATATAATTTAGAATAAAAAGTGTAAGTAGTTTATTAAGGCCATTGTATAAGGGTGTGCAGTAATAAAAGTTTTGCATGTATGGATTATAGTCATAAATGCTGGGTAAGGGAAGAAATAGGTTATTAAAAAATATGAATCTTGAAGGAAGGTGTAGCAAAATAAGACGAGATGTTTTGAGAATAAAGAGTAATGCATCCATCTCATTTTGATAATTGTGTGTGAATTTGTTTTGAAAGGAGGAAAATTATTGCATAATGTTACTGTAATGTACAGTTTGTCTTTGATTGAAATTTTATATACAAGAACAAATATACTAACATAAACAATTAACTATGCAAGTGTCTACATGAGTTCTTGCAGTGCACATTTCTAAAATTCATGCAACATCCATAAAGTGATGATAAAACATACAGTGCTTGAAGCACGGTGATTACACTCAGATATTCAAAAAAGATAAAGCCAGTTAAGTGCCAAAGTGGCATGTTTCCTGGTCTTAACAATTGTTAAGCACCCACTGCTTATGTTGTTAAGGTCAGGTCTAGCACTCTGGAGTAAAATCTGCTTGTATTGACCAGCAAATGACAGCAGCACAGCAAAGCATTTGTTTCTGTCTGCTGTGTCTATACCCTTATTGTGTCTGTAATGTCCTGTAAAAAAATGTAGAAAGTTTCTAGAATAATAGGATATGTTCGCCTGCATAATCTGAAGGATATGATCTCCTAAATTCAAATGTATGTCATTATTTAGATACTTCTGTCCTCAGTGATTTATCCAAAAAAAAAAAAAACATGTTATGAGGACAGGACATCTTATTCTAACCATCACAATTTTTACCATTTTCTGAATACCAAATATCATGCTTAATCCCATCCTGAATCCTTTAATATATTTGTGACATAATCATTTATTGCTATGAACATGATTATGGTATAAGAAAGACAGAAGTGTAATTTCAGAAAAGAAATGAGCAGTAATAGGTCAACTTTATGGATGGAGATAGACATCAGCACAAGCATGCTGTGGAATCGTAAAATCATCAGGAACTGCACATACCTAATGTATAAACTGTCTTATACCAGAATGTAATTTCCTTTCAAAATGGCTAGAAGGTTTTTGTCATGTATTATGTAATACTAATAAACGTACTTTTAATAATGAACTTAATCTGCTTTTTAATAGGAGATTTAATGTCTCAGTTGAATATGAATGATGGACCAGACAAGCCAAGTAGTGCTGCAGATCAGTATCCTCAAGTATATTTCCAACCCATCCAACTCAAAGGTATAGTATTCAGACTAGTCATTTCTATAAAGTCTGAAGTTGCTTCTTGAATTTCAGTGTTAGGCCGTAGTATAAAAAGCCTGGGCTTCCCGGCTAAGAATAACATATGTTTATTGAACAGTACTGGGTGATCATGTGTGCAAAGTGTTTTTTTCTGTGGACTTTAGTATGTCTAGGGAAGTCAAGGGCAGAATTCAAAAGGTTTAGGTTATTGATTTAATGATGGTACAGAAACACGTTGGCTTGTGTCATGTCACTTAGAAACTGTGTTTTTCACTTTGACATGGTATATATTCATTGCTGACATGCAGGGTAACAATGTGGTGCGTGCAGTACTTTAACAAGCACTCTTTTCTTATATTTAATAAGTAAGACTTCCAAAATGTTTTTCTTTCAGATGATCATTTTTTTTAATTTATAATTTTGCAATGGAGCTGTATGATTAATCACTTTGAATGACAAAGACTACTTTAGTTTGAAAATAGGTTTCAAATTCTGCATTAAAAGAAGTTATAGTTACAGCCAGTAGAAAGCTGCATGTTAAATAGTAGCATTATTATTTCAGCAGTGATTTTGTAAGCATTTTACTGCTCGAGTTGCCTGACTGATCTGCTACTTTAACCTCTTTAAATAGTCACATCACTGTAGTAATGTTATGTGGAGAAGACAGACTTCCAGGAAGCTTGCAGAGAAAGCTACCTGAAAGCCCCTCATTTTGGAAATTTTGCAGAAGCTAAGGTTTTGCCAAAGAGTTTGTTGTACCTCCACATCACCACAGTTCTTATTCTGTACATTTCACTTACAAAAACAAGACTGGATCTCTTTTGTTGGATGCAGAGTGCAAAATTATAGCCCATTCCCCCAAGGACTAGCTTTATTAAGTGCTGACTAAGACCCAGAAGACTTGATATTGATTAGCAGTCTGGGAGCTGGAGGAGACCACATGGGAGGATGGATGTGCCTATCCGCAGTGTGGCTGCCATGAACACAACTTTAAGACATGCATCTAAGTTCATGAAAGCATGTACTGTCATGAAGAAGGCATAATAAGCTCCATTCACAAACCAAGTCACAGCTAGTATAAAAGGACTGCTGGATGAAGATAAAAAATGTAAATTCCACAGAAGCATCCAGCAGACCAACCAACAGCAGAATAGTTGTATTAAAAACACGTGCTTTCGTGGTGTAGACACACCATTTCATCAGACTTAAAATGCATCTAAAAACTCCATCAGTAAATAGCAGTATTCAGAAAGTCAGCACCAATCATATCACAAAAGTCATTAAGCATTGAACCTAAAAGGAACAGTGCAAATAAAAAACAATACAAATAAAACTAGAATACCACTACAATAATGCATCAAATAAAAATGATCAGTATACATAAAACAGATACAAATAGATTATACATCTAAACATTTATGCATCTGCTAGATATACGTCATAAAGACTATTACTCATGTGAAAGTATATAAAAAAGATCAAAAAGTGAGAAAGTAACAACTCACTTGGAAACCTTATTTAAACAATGGCCTGCATTTTAAAAAGGGTTTGAGTGGTACCCTATCATTTATCCCCCTTCCTTTGTCTGCCCTCAGCCTAATGATCCACCTACTTTCAGAAGTTTCGGTGGAATTAACAATGTCACCCCCGCTCTCATTTTCACAGAATCTTTCAACAAGGAACCTGAAAGAATGTGACGTTATGAAGCCTGAATTATAAAAATCTTTACTGAAAAATTTCATGAAAGAACAAACCTTCTGATTAATTTGTTTCCCTGTAAATGCACTTATTGTTCAACATGTAAAGTCTTTTAGATTATGCAGATGCAGAAATTACAAGTATGAATCTTTGGTATATTCTACTTAATGTATTAAAACAGGTTTTCCATTTTGTAAAACAGATTGCCTTACCTGACCCTAACCTGTTTGGAGCCGTCAGCACCTCAGAGCCTAAGCGTCAAAACTGAAGTGTCTGGGTCAAGGTCAATGGTTCCTGTTTGGGGAGCATCATTCCCCCTCGGAGCTTCAGCAGCTCATCCCAATATCAGTGTCCAGTTAGGGCAAACCATGGCTTCCTCAAGTTCGAGGTTGTCTTCAGTACCCTGAGTTCCTGGGACCCTCTGACCCAAGAGGCCTGCCTCTGCCTCAGCCTTTGATATTGATGAGAGGATGTTCTGTTCTCAAGAGACGGGTCAGATGTCTCCATCCAGTACCCCCTCCCCATTTTCATCTGTTCATCTGGCAAGTGATCAGCCTACTGTGGGACAGCCTACGTCAACCAGCCGCCAGTCTGCCTGTTTGGTAGGGCTACCCCAACTCTTGCCCCTCCACTCTAGCTTCATCAGAATGGGAGGTTTCAGGGAAGAGAAAATGTAAGAAGAAGCACTTGGATTTCCCAGAGAAGTCCCTCACTGCAGTTACTGTCCTCGAGAAAGAAGAGGGTTCCCCCAAGTCCATGTACATTGATGCCTCCTTTGGTGATTTGTTGGAGCTGCTTCACCAGTGCAGGGACTGGACCACTGAAGCCCGATCTCCAGAAAAGTCATTTTTCCTGGAGGCCTTTGGCCAAGGCCCATTCACACGTTTGGAAGTTCCCCCTCCTAATGCCCTTATAGATCTGGTATCCTGGAGGGTATGGAAAGAAACCAACAAAGTAGAACCTCTTCTAGGAAGCCAAACAGAGTTTTTATCCCCCTTACCCCAAAACACAGGTCTTATTGGAGAAAGGTCCTGGACGTCAATGCCATTGTTGTGGCAGCAACCATCTAAAAGGAGATTTCTAAAGAGCTCCTGAATTCACCCTCCATGAACAGAGTGTCACCCTTTTAACATTAATGATCCTTGTAGCTTTTTCTGTACTAGCCTTCAGAACCTATTCATCATTCCATTTGCTTGTAACCAAGTGGAACTGAATTTTTTATAGTGGTTGCTGCAAATTTGTTTAAATTAAATATTGTTGAAAGGTATATCATTATCAGACATGATGAAAGATGACATTCCAGAAATAGAGAGAAACTTGTGAAAATTTTAAATTGCAGCTTTAGCTGACATAGAAGCTACAGGCTTTGCAACTTGGAGTATTTATTTATAAATAACACTAAATAATCATTTTGTTGTTAATTGGACCATTAAAATAGTTACTTAAGACTCTCTGTGGTGCACTGGTCAGATCAGACATCTAGGTAGAAGTATTTTGCCGAGTATTAGTCTAGCAAAATAATTGCAAGACATTCTTCTCTTATGCCATCTGTACTTCACAATCATGTTTTTTTTCCCTAGGACCTTTGTTCACACTACTCCCGGATAAACTTCACATGCCATCTCTGTGTTTCTGTACTGTAATGCTTTTTACTATCTTAACAACTAGCTGATATCTGGAGAAACTGTAACTTTTGTTTGTATTTTTCACAATTTTTGTATTTTCAGCATCAGAATCATTTCCATTTTTCTTGTGCCATGCACCAGTCATACAGAGAACCACTTTATCTTCTACAACACTGGGTCTTTTTTCGGTCTCTGAATCCATTTCTTTTTTAAGTCAGAGCTCTACTGCATAATTCTGTTGTCATAGTTATAGAACCTTCTGCTAATTTGTCATGTTTCTGTTCTTTCTTTATGGTAACCATTAGATGCACTGTGCAGTGATCATTTTTGGTCTGTTCTCTTCTCTAGTTTATACTGAACTGTGAATTAGTAAAGTGGGAATAGTGACCCTATCTCAGTTCTGAGAGTTAGTTTGGCTATGCTTGTTAAAGATAGCTTCTGGTAGTTTGTAATGCTATTAATCCAGTTAAGTATATCTAGAAAAGTACACCAGGCAGTACTATAGGAGAAGTTTCTTTGTGTGCAAGCTGCTTACCTCTTCTGAATGCATATTGGGGGTTTACCTTTTAAAGCCTTACCTTTGTATTTGATGCCATTCCCTTTTCTGGAAAAATTAACCTATGTAGTTCATATTCATACTTGTCAAACTTGGCTTTCTATCTGTTGAGTGTTAGTTCATTCTTCATAAACCTGTCAGCTACTTTTGACAAAAAATTCCTATTTTCTTATTGGGTTTTTCCTAATATGTCGTCACTGTAATTTTGTATGTTTTGTATATGTTGGATAACTTACCCAGTTAACCTGTTGAATTATGGGTCCCCTTCAGTCAGTCGAACGTTTACAAGTTCGAACCACATATGGCCGAGACCATATGTTCAAACTTGTAAAAGTTTGATTGGACTGAATGGAGATCTCTTTACAGAGCAGAAAGGGAAGATTTCCCATTTCCGCAATGTAGTGCGATCTCGGAGTTGGTATAGTCAAGTAAGGGGGATGTGTGTGGGGGGGGGGTGAAGCCCCCCCACATGGGTGGTGTAGGGGGGGGGCGTAGCCCCCTGCTATAGATGTTTAGTTTTATGTTTTTTTTGTTTTATATGTTTTTATTTCAGTGTTCGAACTTTTACGAGTTCGAACATATGGTCTTGGCCATATGTGGTTTGAACTTGTAAAAGTTCGATCTGCTGAAGTAGATCCGTTGAATTATATGCTAAAATGCTTCTTATTTTGAGCTTACCCTAAGGTAAACTTTTGAACTTCATGAGTCCCGTAAGAGTTGGAAGTCCAGTTAATACTTCAGTGCTGTTTATCTGATGATACCCTGATCTCAAATCAAGGTTGCTGAGGTCACTAATGACTACTTCTATGATTTTCCTTTGTTTTCTCTGTTTGGTAATTTCATATTTAATGCATATTCTTACTTCACTGAGATTCTTTGGATTGGTGCGATGAGCAGTAAATGAAAACCATGGTGCTGCTTATTACTTTCTCAGTAATGCACATTTCCTGTAACTTTTCTAATTTTTCAGCTTTCCTTCTAAGATTAATTTGTATTTTTTAAGCCTATTCCCTAACATAAAGGCTTGTAGGCGCTAACTGTGACTCAGAATAATCAAGTTCAGTAAGAGGTCTACCAAAGAAAATACAGCTCAATTTGATTGACACCACAAGCTGATAAAAATCAAATCTAAAAACAAGCCAATAAATGCTCAAAAGACTAAATAATTATCATCTTTTTATCTCATTGGTAAGCATGTTTCACAGTAAATGGCTTATTTGTGGGAATTCTGAAATCAACACTTTGAATAACAGGGCATATGACTTCTTAAAGGCTTGAAAGGCTTTGCTTTTCAATACACATTAAAATTTATATATTAAGACCTGAACTGCAAGTATCCTTACATAAAATTTGCCATCTACATTCATTTAAATCTAAAGTATATTTTCTACCAACACCTGTATGATTTCCTTAATTTGATTGAGAATTCTTTTCTCATCAAGTTCTTGGTCACAAAAAGTCACCTAAAATGAAATTAAACCTATTAAGTGATATCTGTCTGTGGAAACAGTATTCATAGGAATGCCCTAAAGACAGTGATACCACTTGCAGTACTGGATATTGGAGATAGTGGGATTTCTAGAAGTATTCTTTAAAATAGTAAACTAGACGCAGTAAATTGACTTAGAAGATTTGCAGTGAATTACCATTGCATATTGCTTAGTAGCAAGGAGATGGTTTACCCATAGCTACTAGATTATGAGGAAACCAGTAAGCATAATTCACTAAAAAAAATGACTAATACATTTTGAGTAAGATAGTAATTTGTATCCATTCTTCCATGTTTGTTGCCAACTTGGAAAATCTGGATTTCTTTTCTAAGACAACCCCAATAAATTGACAAGTGAACTAATGAGTAGCTCTGTAAATTTATAATGATGTTATAGAGAAATGTCATAAAATGTATTTCTTTGAACAGTTCAAACTTTTGTTTAGCATATTTGAAAAGGGGTGGTAACTTTATTGTGACAGTTTAGATTAAGTTCAGTGGGTTGTAGAAGTAAGAGAATGGCAAAAATATTACCAAAATTGATAGGCATGGAAAGGTTTTGGGAGGGAATCAAACATTTACTAATATTAATAGAGCAGTGATGATCCAGAAGGAAGTGTAGTGTACAAAAACACTGTATTGTTGATGAAACACTGAAAGCATTTGATAGCTGACTTTATATGAATAGGCTAATGGCAACATTTGTGTTCCCTAATGGAATAATATGGATAATGAGGATGTAATAGGGTTGTTTCCAGAAATTAAGGTGGGAAGGTTCCTGTTTGACAAGTTGTGTTTAAATAGAAGAACAAGATTGGGATGCCCTCTTTCCCCACTCTTATTTACTTTATACTAAGCGCTAGTAGCAAAGAAAATGGAGTCACACATTCAGTAATATAACTGAGGTTATAATGAACAGAAGTTAGCTTTTTCGCAGATGATATTATTCTGGTGTTCTGGAACATTTTGAGACAGTTTCACATCTTTGTGGGGTACAAAATAAATGAAGATAAGACAAAGTTCTAGACTGAGTTTTTTCAGTCGGTCTGTCCTGTGCAGACCGACTGAAAAAACTCTGGCTGTACTCAGTGGTATATCGCTTACTCAGAGGTGATCTCTGCCTGACTTACAAAGCCATGTCCAACTCAGAATTTATGAACATGCTCCACCTAAAGAAATCCAAGTCACTGCGAGCCATGCGTTCTAGTGAGCTAAACCTCGCCACAACAATAAGCAGAACATACTGGAGGGATAGATTCCTGTCACAGAGACTCCCCATGCTTTGGAACAAAATTCCTATCTACATTAGGCAGAGCCCCTCACTAACACTCTTCAAGAGAAACCTTGACGAGTGGATGGGTAACAGAAAATACACCCCTGGGATCACTTCATTGGCTCTGCTTGACAAGAGGCTCAGTTAATTAATCAATGGAGCAGCGAAACCCGACACACTCTGGCTAGGCTTATAAATGCCCTTGGGCAGATAGCCTAGTACCTACCTATGAACCTAAAGGCTATATTGTGGTAAACTATGCATCCACACATAATTTGGCACAACGATACTTATACTTACGGTGACAAGAAAAGATAAAAATATTTAGGTTTATGGATTACAAAGGATTCTGTTAGGGTAGCTAAGATTATGTGGGAAGAAACTGAACAGAATATAACAAAAATAAATAAATAAGAAACTGGAAGCTCTTGATTATGAATATGGGTAGTAAGATAGAAGCAATGAAAGAGTTTTTAGCCCATTCTGTTTTTTATATAGATCGAGTGCTTTCCCCAGCTAGAGTAATAGTTGTAGATGGCATTTCATATGTAGGTACTAGGCTACTGGCCCTAAGACCTATATAAGCCTAGCCAAAAAAGGTACCCTGGCTTTCGCCACCCAAGAAAATTATTTTCTTGTGCCCCTGTCGAGCAGAGAAACAGAAGTAATCCCCGGGGTGAATTTCCTATTTCCCATCCAATCATCAAGATTTTTCTTGAAGAGTGCTAATGAGGAGCTTTGTTTGATATAGATAGGTAGTTTGTTCCAAAGTATGGGAAGTCTCTGGGATAGGAATCTGTCCCTCCAGCATGTTCTGTTTATTGCTGTGACAAGGTTTAGGTCCCCAGAGCATGTAGCTTGGAGGGATTGGGATTTCTTTAAGTGGAGTATGTCCAACAGCTCTGGGTTTGACATAGCTTTGTATGTTAGGCAGAGATCACCTCTGAGTAGGCATTATTCGACGGAGTAAAGCTGGAGTTTTTTGAGACGGTCTGCGTAGGGCATCTGTTTGAGGCCAGTAATCCTTTTTGTGAGGTATTTCTGTGGCCTTTCCAGTTTTTGATGTCTTGTGAGGTACATACCAAAAGGGGCATTGTACTCTATAATGGGTCTAATGAGTGCTGAGTAGAGAGGAACAATTACCTCTTTTCTCCTGGATGAGAAACCTTTTGTAATGAGGTGTGCCACGTAGAAGGATTTCCTGACTACTGTGGCTATGTGATTATCAAAGGAGAGACTATTGTCCATCTGTGTCCCAAGGTCTCTTATCACCCTTTCAGTGTTAAATAGACTACCGCCACTGCTTATGTGGTAGTTCATGGGTACAGAGTTTTTACAAAAAGGGATGACAATGCACTTTTTGGCATTGAGCTTGAGGCCATGGCTTTGACACCAGGCATCTGTCTCAGTGAGGCCCTTTTGTAGGATGTCCACATCATTAGGAGTTTTGATTATGGCTCCTAGTTTGTAGTCATCTGCGAACTTCATTAGCCAAAGACCTTCTGTGTTAGCCTGTACTTCAGAGAAGTAGATACCAAACAGGAGAGGACCTAGGACTGAACCCTGTGGTACTCCACTTGTCACTGGTCTGAAGTCGGATTTGGAGTATGCTACTTTCACAGTGTGGGTTCTGTCAGTGAGCCAGTTGGCAACCCATCTTGTGACATAGGGATTTATACCTAGTTTAGTGAGTTTTATCTAGAATTCCAGAGTGGGGGATGGTGTCGAAAGCCTTGGTGAGATCTAGATAGGGTGTGTGAACCACCTTACCCTCTTCTATGGCTTTGGTGACTGCTTCATGATCTGCCTTTTACAAACCTGAATTGGGTGGGGTCCAGAGTTTAGAGATTACCAATTTCTTTGTTTATAAGTTCCATGATAATACATTCCATGGACTTGCAGACCAGGTTCATCAGGCTAATGGGGCAGTAGTTCTCGGGGTCCGTGGTGGATCCCCCTTTGTGGAGTGGGATAACCTTTTCTGTGCGCCATTCAGTGGGCACAAAGCCTGAGATGAGGCTATGATTGAACATAATACTTAGATGGGGTGCCAGTTCATTATGTAGTTCATGTAGAACGCAGCCTGGGATGTTGTCAGGTCCCATGGATGCTATGTTTTTGGCTTTGGAGAATGTGTTTTTTTACCTGTGCAGCCATGATTACAGGAACTTTGCATTCTTCCGGTATAGAGATGGCCCCTTTTTGGGGTGAGAGGGGGGTAAAGTTAGCACTTAACTTATCTGCCAGGATGTTGGCAATATCAGTTGGTTCTGTATGTTTAGTGCCATTGTGCTGTAACTCAGAGCAGATCTGAGTGTTGCCATTGAGATTCTTAACATAGCTATAGAATTCTTTGTGGTTGTCTTTAGAAACAGTGGCAGTTTTGTTTTCGTAACTAGCTTTGGAGGATTTTATGAGGGATCGTATCTTCTTACTGAGGCTGACCAGGGAGTTCCTCCAGTCATGGGATTTTACTCTCTTTTGCAGCAGTTTCTTTCTTCTGTTGTAGAGTTTGTTTGTGGCAGGGGACCACCAGATTGGCTTCCTTTTTTTTTTTGGAGGATAGCGTCTTGGTTCTGTTAAGGATAGCACGATCCATGCACTCATGTAAGTGCTTATAAAGTGCATTAAGCAGTCGTACCTCTGTTGTCTGTCTGCATGGGTGTCGTGAAGTTTGCCACCTTCTGTGTTAAGAAGCATGAAGTTGGCTTTGGAGAAATTTTTTATGGTGGTTTCCCTAATGGGGGGTGGGGGCAGGATGTGGATGTCTTGGGTGATTAGCTTGTGGTCGGATCTGACCAATGATGAATTTGACTTCTGGTGTGGAGCACCGGTCGCTCATGTTGGTAATGACTAGGTCTAGGATATTGCTGCCCCTGGTGGGGGTGTGGATAACTTGATCCAAGGCGTTGAAATTTATGAATTCCAGAAAACATTGATCAAAAGAGTTGGTACATGAGTAGTTTTCCCAGTTAATGGGGGGGTAGTTGAAATTGCCCATTATTTGGGTGTTAGGTTGTACCCTACTATTTTCCAGTGTATCAAGAAATGAGGCATGGGAATCCTGGGGCATGGTGGGGGATCTGTAGCAAGCTATAATTTGGATTGCGGTCTTGCCCAGAGTTAGTTGCACTTGGATAATCTCGGATGCATTATGCTGAGCAACTCGCCTGGAGGTGTGGATATCCTTAATGAATATGGACAGGCCTCCGCCTTTAGTGTTTCTGTCCAGGTTAGGTGGCCAAAAGGTGTTGTATGAATTATAGCCTGGTAATGCAGGGGTGCTCTCTGGAGCCTTGAACCAGGTCTCTGTCACTGCACAGATGTCGATGTTCTCCATTTTAAGGAGTGCCTCGAGTGAGTGCAATTTGAGGTTTAGACTTCTAGCACTGAGTAGCATCACCCTCAGATTTTGCTTGCTTTTACCTGTTACAGTGGCAAATTTGCCATTTGAACCTTGCCTAAAAAAGGCACTATAGGGGTGGCAAGAGCCTTACCAGTATTTGAAATCCCATGGGCGACAGGTGCAGGCCATCTCTGGCAAAGCATCATGGTCTGTCGATCATGTCATCCCAGGCAGACAGATACTGGATCCCCTTAATAAAGAAATGAATTAATCTATTTAGAAGAGGAAGAGGTCAAGAGCTAAGGGGAGATAAACTGATTCTCCTAACAGAACCAAGTGAGTTTAAGGTTAGCTGAATTAAAGTGGTGCTTTAAAGCAAAGCAGTTAAGACTGGTAAACATAAGTCTGGCCAGAGAGCATAAAAATGTTCTCATTTCCTTTCTTGAAGCCATTACCAACTCCTGCTCCTTCCCTTCTATGAGTCACACTTCCTCAAAATACAGCTTACTGCCAGGGTTATAAACCTTAGCAGTCTATGGTATTGCTTTCTACTTTGTTGAGATCACAGTTAAGGAAACTCACACCTTACTAAAAATGTAAACTCTCCTCTTCTGACATCAGTTCCCTGTACCCTCCAATCATAGGAGAGCAGCTGATAAAATAGTCAATCCTCTTCACTTTGTATCTTTGGGAATAGTACCACCAATGTTAAGGCACACCATTGCTAACCTACTTCCAAATGTACATTTTTACAAAATCTAAAAAGATTATAGACCGTCTCTGCTAACTAACCAAAATCTTTGAAAAATTCTGTGCAAACAAATGCTTAAGAACATTAGTAGCAGCGGCCTCTTCTGAGACCAGCATGGTTTCAGAAATGTATTTAGCACAACTGTAACCCTTCTCTTTGTAATATATGCAATCTCCAGTAATATCAGCAATGATTTTATTATAGCTGGCATAATGGTTGCTATGAGTAGTTGCCTTCAAACTGTAAACCACAGAGAGCTCATTACCAAGTTGCAAAAATTAAACTTTGGTACTAATGCAATAAAATGATACCATTACTATCTTGAAAACAGAACTGTTCAAGTCCTTTCAAACAACCAACTTCCATCACTGGCACTGCCAGTATTGATGTCCCACATGGATCAGTATATGTCCTTCTATTCAATGCTGCCGTATTCTTTACATATGGGTAGTATTCTGCTACCTGACCCAACGTCTAGCTTGTATAAAAAAGCTTCAGGCTACTACCTGTACATGGGATGTCGCACGTAGGCTCCTAGAACATCAGCCATAAAAGGGACATCCAAACGTTCAGTCTTCAGAACTTTTTCACCGCCATTTGGAAAGGTTGACTCATACGTTGGGTCTACCATTGGAAACTGCATTTTGTTCTTCAGCTTCAGATAAGTACCCCATTGGGGATTTATTTGTTTGCTTATGCCTTTTGTTTTTGTTCATGTCATCCAGAAAGGGCAAGTGTAGGTGTGGAAGGCAAATTCCACACAAGGGTAGTCACGAGTTCGGTTTTGCTTAGGGCCTACCCATGACCATTGGTCCTGCTCTATCTGTCAGGCCTTCATCCCTAAAACTTCATGTATTCAGCTGTCTGCCTTAAACCTATATCAAGAAAACCAGAGGCTTAAGTGTTTGTTTAGGGAATTAATGGAGGGTTCTGCGAGTTCCTCCTTGCCATCCTTGAAAAGGAAGGTAGACAAAGCTAGGCCCAAGTCCTCTTTGCCTGCACCTTCTCTCTCTGACATATACCCCTTGAGGTTGATGAAAACCTGGTGGTACAGTCAGAGGTAGGGTCTGTCTCTCCAGCAGGAACCACAATGGAAGCTGTTAGGAGTGGGGATCCAGACACTTCTGAGGTTATGCAGATGTGCGATTGAGACAGTTTCAGGGAACTATAGCTACTTATTTCAGAGGACTCGGGAACTGGTCCAGTTCCCTTGCAAAAAGAAGCTCCGAGTGTTAGGCCTATGTCTGCCCTTGCTCCTGCCTTAGAAAAACCTGCCAAAATGAAACAAAAAACTAAGCATTCCACAGTGCCTAGTACTCATACTTTGGACTGGGAAGTTTTGTCAGAAGGTCTTATTAAGGCCTTGATGGCCCTCAGGCCTATGACTTCTTCTATTTCTGGCCCTGCCTTTTCCTCTTCCCCTGTTCTGCCATTGGGTTCCCATGAGTCTTTCACTGCTCTTCCAGCCCAGGACTCTAATTCAGAGAGGTCTTCATCAGATGAAGACTCTTTAGTTTACTCCACTCAGATTCCTTCCCCCTTGGAATATGCTTTTCCTGAGGAAGAGTCTAGTGGAGAAGATTCACCAATGGAAGAACTCTCTGTTGGAGAGACAGTTGATAAGACGAGGTAATTCTCTAAGTGAGATTCTTCCCAAATTTCAGAGGAAGAAAATAGATATTATGACTTTCCTCAGGTGGAGGCACCTGCAGCTGTCCCTCCAGTGCTTCCTGTTTTCCTGGATGCCTTTGCATCATCTTCCAAGACCCCAGATTAACAGGCACTAGCTCCTAAAAGATCTGACTATTTTTATAAGGTCCCTGAGGATTGCAGATTTCTTTTTAAGTGTCCTTCAGCTGATCCTGTACTGGTTTCTGTCTCCTCAGATAAATCCTCCCGGGTTGTTCCTTCCACAAAATTGCTTCCATCAGACAAGGAAAGTAAAATTTTGGAAAGGTTAGGAAAGAAGGTTTACACCTCTTCCACCCTGGCAGTCAGAGCCATTAATTACCAGACTCACATGTCTAGGTATTCTCTAGCTTTGCTATCCCAAGCTTCACAGGCCCTGTCCCAGCTACCTGACTCAGAAGCTAAGTCCTCATCTCTTTCTCTCTTGGCAGCATCTTCACAGGTCACTAGGCATTCCATTAAATGCAGCTATGCTGTGGAAGCTTCCTCCATAGCTGCAGGTTCTGCTTATGTTCTTAGGATAAACTCTTGGCTGTGACTACAGACTCTCCCAGACAACATCAAGGCAAAATTAATTGATGCTCCCTTGGCAATTCTGCTCTTTTTGTTAAGGCTGCTGCAGAACTTTTTAAAACTCTGAAGGAAAAAGGTAAGGAGCTCCAGAATTTAAAGCACATGCTTGTTTCTCCAGTTCCTAAATTTCATAGAAACTTCCCTGCTAAAACTCTTTTTATTAGGAAACCCTCTAGGTATACTGCTCCCTCTGGTTGTAGGGCAAGCAAATCTGCCAGGAGACCCCCTCAGCCTAAAACTGTGACTTCTGCTCCATCTCCCCAGCAGATCTTTCAATCCAGATAAGGCTCTCTGTGACATCCAGCCCCAACTTCTAAGTCATATTCCTCTATCTCTCTCTTTCCCTTTCATCCTGGAAGATCACTCAAGATTCTTGGGTGATATCCATTATTCAGAATGGTTACATCATGACTTGAAGTCTCTTCCCCCTTTCAATGGATTCCTCAACCTTCCTTAGATCAATTGCATCTGTTTCCTCAGCCGCTAACTCAGCTGTCTCTCCAGGGCACCATTCAACTTGTCCCTCTAAGTCAGCAAGGATGGGGATTTTATTCCAGGATGTTCTTGGTTCCAAGAAAAGACAGTCCATAGAGACACCCTACCTGGACCTCTCAAAGTTGAATACCTTCCTGATGGTGCCTTCTTTCAGGATGCTATCTCTACAGTCTGTTCTCCCCCTGGTTCCTCCTATAGCATTCTTGGCTTCCCTGGATCTCATGGATGCTTATCTGCATATTCCTATTCACCCTCACTTCAGGAAATTCTTAGATTTCTCAGTAGGTTCTTGGCACTTTCAGTTCTCTACCTTACCTTTTGGTCTTTCCACTTCTCCAAGGGTCTTCACAAAGTGTCTAGCCCCACCCAATGCTTTGCTAAGACTAAAGAGTCTTCATGTTTACCCTTACCTGGATGACCTGCTTTTTCTAGCCAGCAGTCCAGGTGTTCTACTTCAATACCTAAATCTAGGTATTCCTTTTCTGCAAAGCTTGGGGTTCACAGTAAATTTTAAAAAAATCTGCTCTTTCACCCAGTCAGGATCTCATTTTTCTGGGGTGCAGGTTCAGGACAGACTTGATGATGGAATTTCTTCCTTCAGAGAAAACTCTGTCTCCTAGCTTTCATGGAATCACTTCTAACTCTTTTCTCCATCACTGCAAGGGAGTTCCTGAGATGTTTTGGGTTCATGGCCTCTACAATTCCCATGTTGCCTTTTGCAAAATTTCACATGAGGATGTTCCAGTGGATCCTGAAAACAGTCTGTGCCCAGCATGCTCATCCCTTGGAGACTGCCATCCCTCTTCTCCCCTGTTTGAAAGCAGAACTTGATTGGCGAATGCAGCAACTCAGTCTGAATCCTGGGTTACCCCTTTAAATTCCAAAACCAGTACTGAAACTTTTTACAGATGCCTCAGACTTAGGATGAGAGAAAAGAACGCATCAGTATCAGGGAAATGAGGGTGCTGATTCTAGCTTTACAGACCTTACACTGTATGTTCCTTCCAGGACCACTCAAGATCCTCACAGACAAAACTACGGTCCTTTGGCACATAAACAAGCAGAGAAGCACAACATCTTATCTTATCTTTGTCACTTAGCCATCAAGGCATGAGAGTAAGCTATTCAGTACAAAGTCTCACTGCATGCAGTGTACCTTCCTTCAGCTCAGAACTCAGTGGCAGATGCATTAAGCAAATCAATGACACAATCCCATGAGTGGATGCTTTACAGGGATGTGTTCCTGGATCTAGTTCACTAGTGGGGTACTCTAGAGATGGATCTGTTTGCCACCCCTCAGAACAGACAACTTCCTCTTTTTGTGCCAGGGTCCCTAATCCTCAGGCTTGGAAGGTGGATGCACATCATTCTCATGGAAGGGGATGTTTCTTTATGCATTCCCTCTCTTTCCTTTAATTCAGAAAGTCCTGCTGAAAATTCAACAGAAAAAAACTTGTTAGTGACTCCCTTTTAGCCAAGACAGCTTTGGTTCCCTCTTCTTCTGCATTTAGCCAAGGACCATCACTACAAGTTAACTCACCGGATGGAACTACTCACTCAGGACAAGGGATCTCTAATTCACCCACAGCTGTCAACTCTTCACTTGACCTTATATGGGTGATCAACTTTTGATTCCTTTTAGGCACCTTTTTATAAGGATGTGCTTCTAGTTTTGAAGGAGGCCAGGAAACCCAATACTAGGAAGTCTTACAGGTCAAAATGGAAAAGATATTCAGTCTGGTGCCAAAAGGAAAAAGGACCCCTTTTGGTGGATATTCGATTGGTGTTATCAAACCTGTGTGAGTTGCTTAACAGTGGTCTTTCTTCTTCTTCTGTTAAGGGCCACTGTTCTGCTTTGTCTGCTTGCCTTCCCTTTTCTCCTCCATTGGCTTCCAGGCCAGAGATTAAGTTTTTCTTAAAAGGCGTCCTACACATGAATCTTCCCAGGAAACCAGTTCCTCCTCCTTGGGATCTTAATTTTGTCCTGAAGAAGTTGACTTGGGTCCCTTTTGAACCAGTGGTCTCTGCTTCTCTAAAGTTTTGTACTTTGAAAATAGTACTTCTGGTAGCTATTACCATTGTCAAAAGGGTTTCTGAGATCCAGATATTAATGGTTTCACCACCATTCCTAGTTTTCCATAAGGACAGTTTCTTTGAGAACCAACCTGTTCTTTATGCCTAAAGTGATTAATGATCTTTCCTTAAATCAAGCTGTCCCATTGCTACTTTTTTCCTGTCTCCACAATCTCCTAGTGAGAGAATTTTGCATTCGCTAGATGTGCATAGAGAGCTTAGATTCTGTCTTGACAAAACTAAGTTTATCAGGAAATCTGGTAGATTATTTGTGTCCATCCATCCATCCCAGGGCTCTAGGTTTGCCTGTTTCTAAGCAAACCATCTCTTCATGGATTTCTAAGGCCATTGTGTTTTGCTATCATTTTTATGAGAAATCCCTATCCTCTTCTGTTAAAGCCTATTCCACTAGATCTGTGGCATCTTCAAGGGTTTGGATACTCATTCTGTTTTGGAAGCTGCCACTTGGTCTTCTGTTCATACCTTTACAAAGCATTACAAGTTGGATTACATTTCTAGGGCTAGAGCAGGGTTTGCCAGAGCAATCTTGCATGGATTTGTGGAAAATGTTTCAGCTTGATCTCTCCCTGTTCCTTCCCCTTCCCTGGGTTCCCTTTCAGCTTTTGCACTCTCCCATATGTAAAGAATTCTGCAACATTGACTATAAACATAGCTGTCCTTCTCTTCTATGTTGCAGTATTCTGTCCCACCCACCTTCCCCCTACAGCTTGCTCGTTATTTGGATGACTATCTCCTAGGTCTCCCTTTGGAGTTTTCTCATGGGGTTGCTATATTCTGAGGGTTGTACATGCAGACGTCCTTTTTATGGCTGAAGTTGTAGGAGCCTACGTGTGATGTCCCATGTACAGGTAGTAGCTTGAAGCTTTTGTATACAAGCTGGACGTCGGGTTGAGTAGCAGAATCCTACCCATATGTAAAGAATACTGCAACACAGAAGGACATCTATGGTTATGGTAAGATTTTACGCAACTTTTCTTTCTCATAAAACATACTTTCCCTTTTTGGAAGGTTACATTATTCTCCAGCAACATACTACTCCAACAATCACATAAGTTTTTCCCTAGTCTACAAAAACAAATCCAAATGGCACTCTCAATATTGTTATCTCAGAGGTATCTATATTAGCCTCACAGTTTTGTCATTATTTATTAATGACATAGATGAAAATTTTCCCTTTTTGAATATTACATTGTTACGGCAAAGACATATTACTTCTATAATCACACAAGTCTCCCCCTAATCAGTACAAAGAGTTGCAGTAATCCTTTTTTTCTGCACCTGGGCAGAGAAAAATCTCCTCATTAACCATAAAAAGACCAACACGGTGCTCTTTGCCACACTTAATAAATGATAACCATAACAGCATTCACACTGTGCCAGAATACAAATATTTAGACCTTACTCTCAACTCCACCCTTACCTTCAATATTCATTCTGATGATAATATAGTTAATGAAGTTCTGTGACAACTAAAACTGTTCTACAGAATTTCACACCTTCTGGCTCCTTCTGCTCACATTTCCCTTTTGTAAAAAATGTACTTCTTTCAAAAACTGGAATATGGGTCATCATTACTAGTCTTTCATTCCACCTACAGAACTCACATGTATATCACATTATCGCAGATGCAAGATGTCGAATGCTCAAAAGAGTGAAAATACAGAAACTTGAACTCTGTATTGTGGGGGGCGTAGCCCCCACACCCCCAGTAAATATATATTCCAACTCCAAGATCGCACTACAGTGAGGAAATGGCAAATATCTCAATCTTCACTCTACTGCGATCTCAAAAACAGAATTTCGAGTTTTTCAGTACTTTCGCTCTTTTCACGTTCAACATTTTCAGTTTACGATAACATGATATAGATTCCAGAACTCACAGACTCCAGACTGCAGAAAACAAAATTTGTAAATTTATATTGCAGAGCCTCTTACCCACCATTGCAGCCTACTAAAGAAACTCAACTGGCCACCCGTCATAGAAAATCAGTCTACCTCCTAAGTGCACAGCTATATAAAGATTTAAATGAAGGTTGTTGCCCTCCATTGAAGAGTTAACTCCCACTCAGAGAACAGTAGTACTCACCAATAGGTAGGTCTTCTTTCAAAACAGTTATAAGGAGAGCTTGCCTTTTCCACAATGGGCTCTGCCCTATGTAACAAACAGTTTACTATCACATACTCGAATCTACTCCGTTCGAATGTTAAGATGTCCGAATCACATGTTCAAAAATCTCAACACCGAACACAAAAAATGTCGAAGGCAGCATTTTAGTAAAGTCGACATTTCGAAAATGTCGACTTTACTGAAATGTTGCACTTCTGCTCAACATTAACAAACACTTTTGCAGGGGGGAAAGCCCCCTACACTTCCCATACCCCCATTTCCCGATCCCCACTGTAGTGCAATCTGCTCCACAATGTCGAACCTTACAACAGCGAATGCTCACTATTGTAAGGTTCGATATTGTGACATTCATAATTTTAGTTCGGCCAAAGGCAGTTTCACACAAATGTCAATCACACGACGATTGAAAAAGTGATTGCAAGCCGAAACAAACTCCCAAGTGAGAGAAAAATCTAAGATTCGTTTCAAGGGTTTACATCATCCCTAACTGACCTGCATGCAAGTGCTTCAGGGATGATGGCCAGCAAGATCAAGCAGCCCAGACTCTGTTCTAAAACCTCATCCTGAAGCTCAGCCTATACTATAAGTTTGTATATATTCTAAAGTGTAACCAATTCACTTTAATCTGATGTCTGTATTGTATATAATGTGTATAGTCTGACAAACATTGTTCTCTGCTCCAAACAATAACATAGTGTAATTCAAGCAGCATCTCATGACATTGCAGTTAAATTAACTTACTCTGTACAACTGTATGTCAATGTGATTTCTGTTTCCTTATTTTTATGTGATTATCTCAACAGTTATTAAGGTGGTGGTTGATTAACAAATAATCTGAAGTAGTTAACTTCATTTGATCAGCAACCTGTGGGTTACGGATCCGACACGGATCCGAGCTGGCAGCATACCAAGCAAAAAGATCCGAGCTTCAAGCTCCTCCCCCCTTACCCATACTACACTGCAACTTCCTTCCAATCCCCAGATCTCAATTGCCGCAGCTTTGCCAAGCATGGGATTCTTAGAGCTCCAGGCAAGTTTAGCAAATTTTTTCTTCAAACTTCTCTTTTAGTCTTCTTTACTTGGTGTGTGAGTGTATTTTAATACTTTTCTACAGGTGTTCCTTCTACGTAGCCTTTATTTCCCCTTTACCTTTGGTAGTTTCTCATCACTTTGTAGGCCCCTATTTTTTCCCTCTTTCAGGTGCACGTGTGTGTCTGTGTGTGTGTCTCTCTGGTATGGCTGATGGTCACAAAGTGACCTTTTCTAAATGCTCTGAGTGTGGCCTTAAGCTGTTGCCAACGGATGGTCACAGTCAGTGTGTGATTTGTTTGGGAATTACGCACCTTTCCTTGGGCTGCCAGATTTGTGTGGCCTTTAACCCTCGAGCCTTAAGGGATAGAAAGAACAAGCTGATTCTGGCGGGTCTTCTACCCGCAGAATCAGCTTCTTCTCCTTCCCTCTCGGTAGCGACGGCTGCGGCTGCCCAGCCGACTGGCCCTCTTCCCCTGTCTGGGACTCACCCTACCACCTTGTCTCAGGGAGAACGAGAGGCCAAGAAAGATAAAAAAGAGAGAAGGGAAAGAGAGAGAGAGAGAAAAAGAGAGAGAGAGAAAGAAGCCGCAAGTGGCAGCCCGTATTGGACCCCTTGGACCCTCCCGCAAAGGTGGTCTCTTATCAACTAAGTGTGTCCAAGCCTTCTTCCCCACGGCTCCTTTTGTCACGTTTCTCACCGGAGCCGGAGGAGGAGACCCGACCAGCCTCGAGGTCGTCTTTGCATCGGCGGCTTCCTCCAGGTCTACTCGAAGCATTTCTGAGGCAGATATGGACCGGATAATGTGTCGATTCTTGCAAACTCAGCTGCAGATGGGAGTGTTGCTGCCTCCCCCCACTCTGGGGGGGAGTTCAGCTCCACTGTTAGCCCCAATAGCTCCTTCTCCGATCCACCACCAGATTTCAGAGTCTTCGGATCCAAGGAAGCCCCAGAGCCAGGGGGTCGGTGCCAATGGTTATAACTACCTCAATGCCAGCCATGCCCTCGAGCTTATTGGATCTGCTTTCAGATCCGAGCTGTTGGAGCCGAGAGCTGGCTTTCGGTTCCGGAGGGGGGTGAGTGTGTCTTTGACTCCTTTGGGGTCGGAGCACACCATTCTCTCTGGTCCGATCGCTTCGGCTCCGGCACCGATCCCCTCGTCGGATCCGAGGGCCCCGGCCACCTGTCTTAGAGAGGCTGGTTCTCCTTCGGCATTCGATGTGGTGGAGAGAGTTCTCTCTGGAGGATCGAGACCCCTCACTCTTTCCTCAGGGTCTGCCCCCGCTCCTTTGCAGCTCAGTTTGTCCTCCATCATCCAGTCCCCCCAGGGACAGCCTGTGTCGTTGATGCCCCAGCCAGTTCCCTTGGAGGAACATGAACCCATGGGTGAGCCCCCCTCAGAGGTCCCTCACAAACGCCTGTGCAAAAGGAGGCACTTGGACTCATCGAGGATACCGATTTGGAGGAAGGGGAGGTTTCCCCCAAATCACCCCCCCAACGATGTCTCCTTTGGAGATATTATGGAAATACTCCACGAAAGGGGGGGGGGTCCACCCAAAAACCTTCCTCGGATGAGTCAGTATTCCTGGAGGCGTTTAACACAGGCCCATCTACCTCTTGGGTGTCCCCCCAGCCGACCCCCTGGTTGACCTGATTACCACCAGGGCGTGGAAGGAGCCGGACACTGTAGAGCCGATACCTAGAAGTCCCGATAAGGTTCTCAGTCTCCCTGCAGACAGAGCTTCGTGGAGCAAGGGTTCCCCAGCTGATGCCATGGTGGTGGCGGCGGCAGCCACCAAAAAGGAACTCTCCCAGGAAAGTTCTTCGGTCTATCCCCCTGACAAGGAGTCTCGGGCAATGGACTGTATTGGAAAGTGGACTTTTGCTTCAACTACCTTTTCTATAAGGCACTGAATTACTTGGCCCATGTAATCAGACTGCAGCAGGACCTGGTCAAAGAGTACGCTGAGTCTCCCCCAGAGTCCATGTCAGCCGAGGATAAATGGACTTTCTCGGCTCGTATGGCCTCTCTCAAGTCAATGTCCAATACTTCTGTGCGGCTACTTTCCCATGCCACGGAAGGAGCCGCTAGAGCTAGCGTGTCCGGTATCGCCTTAAGGCGTCATGCCTGGCTTTGACTTTGCAATTTCTTGGAACCCTTCAAGGTGTCCTTCACGAATGCACCCTTTGACGGGTCGACCCTCTTCGGGAAGACTGTCTGCGAGACGCTGGTCCAGAGCGAGAAAGACAGGAAAACGCTTCTTTAGGAACCAGCGAGGGCAGAAGAAGATGTGGTTCCGGAAATCTCAGCAGGCCCAGAATGCTCAGGACTCCTTTTCCCCCAGAGGCAGAGGGGGACAAGGTGGACACCAGCCCAGAGGCAGAGGGGGACTGAAGAACTTTGGATCACGGGAACCCTTTTCTGACTGACCCATGCAACAACCCTGAGGGGTTGTCCGACTGCTCCTCTCTGAAGGCAGTCGGGGGGCATTTTTCGAGGCACCTGGCTCAATGGGAGTCCATTACGACAGATCGCTGGGTGCTTCAGATAATATCCAGAGGCTATTCAATTCCCTTCATCAACAAGCCCCCTTACTCAAGACACCTCCTAGATATCCCACCCTCTCAAAGGGAGGCCGTGGCTTTGGAAATAAAAAAGCTGTTAGAAAAAAGAGCCATCCAGCATGTGCCCCCAGACCAGTCCAGATCAGGCATCTACTCCAGGTTCTTTCTGGTGCCAAAAAAGACGGGGGACTTAAGGCCGATTCGCGACCTGTCAACAATGAACCTTTTCGTTGCCAAAGAGAAATTCTGGATGGTCACGATTCAATCCATCCTGCCCCTCTTGCAGGAGGAGCACTGGATGTGCTCCATAGACCTCAAGGATGCGTAATACCATATTCTCATGGAAAGACGGTCCAGGAGGTTTCTCCGCTTTCAGCTAGGAGCCAGTCATTACCAGTTCAGGGTCTTACCCTTCGGTCTCACCACAGCCTCCAGGGTGTTCACCAAGGTCATGGCAGTTGCAGCGGCCCACCTGAGGCTCCAGGGAATACAAGTCTTCCCGTACCTAAACGACTCACTCCTCACCACCCCCACCAGGCATCTACTTTCTCTAGCCAGGGATTTCTTCCTCCGGATGTCATCCCAGTTGGGGATAACCATAAATGTCAAGAAGTCTTTTCTACAGCCTGTTCAAGTGTTCGACTTCATAGGGGCCAGGATAGATACCCTCCAGGCCAGGGCCTTCCTAACGTCAGACAGACTTCACGGCATGACCCTGCATGTGCTAGCCCTCTTTCAGTCCCCTGCTCCCCCAGCAGAATTAGACCTGAGAGCTTTGGGGTCCATGGCAGCAGCGATCAATTTGATTCTTTACGCTCATCTGCACATGAGGGTTCTACAGTGGACATTGCAGGTCCAGTGGTCTATTCTACACCACCCTCTAGACTTCACGATTCCCCTCAGCAGGGTTTGCAAAAACTCCCTCGTGGTGGCTTCACTCCTGAGCCCTTTGAGAAGGACGACCTTTTGTTATGTCACAACCCCAGGCCACAGTGACCATGGACGCCTCCCGACTAGGGTGGGGGGGGGGAATTGTGCAGGCAGGACGTTCCAAGGCACATGTACTCAGACCGAGACTGTACTGCATATAAATGTCCTGGAGATGAGGGCGGTCCTTTTGACGTTGCAGGCCCTCCATGCCTTTCTTCCACCGGGGACTATTGCTATCCAGTCGGACAATATGTCAGTGGTCTGGTATATCAACAAATGGGGGGAACCAGGTCTTACCCCCTTTGCCAAGAAGCCATGAGAGTTTGGGAATGGGCGATCTCCACCAACCGCATCCTGTTAGCAATGCACATTCTGGGTCGGTCCAGCATACTGGCAGACAAATTGAGCAGAACTATACTCTCTCCTTACGAGGGGTCTCTGAATCCGTGTGTAGCGGAACAGATCTTCCTCAAGTGGGGTCAGCCTTGCTGCAATCTCTTCGCATCACCTTCCAACGTGAAGTGCAGCAAGTTTTTCACTCTAATTCCTCCTTTGGGAGAAGCCCCCAGAGACGCTCTAGTCCATGCTTGGCCACCCAGTCTTCTTTATGCGTATCCTCCACTTCTGCTTATGACAAAATTTCTGCAGAAAGTTCGCCGGATGGGGAGCAAGATTATCCTCATAGCCCCATTCTGGCCTCATCAAGTCTGGTTCCCTTGCCTGCTGTCTCATCTCATAGCTCCACTCTGGATCTTGGATCCCATTCTGGATCTGATTTCTCATCCCTCGGGAATGGCTCCTCCAAACCTTGATGGTCTCAAGCTCTCAGCTTGGCTGATCCAGTTCCCCTAGTTGCCAGGACTCCCGGTATCACTTCCCGAGTCAAGTCTATCCTGGTGGCAGCACATAAACCCTCTACCAGGAAGATTTACAGTAGCAAATGGAAACGTTTTTCAATTTGGGCTTCACAAAAGAACTTGGATCCTTTCACCGCTCCTGTTTCAGCGGTACTGGAATTCTTGTCTCATATTTTTCAGCAAGGGGCCAGCTCATCTACTGTGAAGGTTCAGATGGCTGCCATTTCCCATTTTCATATTGGGGACAATTTTGGTTCCCTCACTGCTGCCAGAATTTGTAAGATCTTTCTAAAAGGCACTTTTCTTTTGAGACCCCCTGTTAGAAATTCATTTCCGCCGTGGGATCTGATCTTAGTTCTTCAGGCGTTAGTTGTGCCTCCTGTTGAACCTGCAGCTTCAGTTGATCTGAAGCTCTTGTCATGGAAGACTGCTTTTTTGGTAGCGATTACTTCAGCCAGGAGAGTGTCGAAGCTTCAGGCTCAAACCTCCATACCTTGTGTTTCATAAGGACAGGGTATCTCTCAGGACTAATCCCTCCTTTCTCCCAAAAGTTGCTTCCAAGACGAACATTAATCAGTCCATTAATTTGCCTTTTTCCCTAATTTCCAGAATAAAGGAGAATATAAACTTCATTTGCTGGATGTTCACAGACAGTTACGTTTTTATTTGCACAGGACAGCTGTCTTTCGTAAATCTGATCAACTTTTTGTCTCCTTTGCTAAGCCTTTTCTAGGGAAACCAGTTTCAAAGGTGACTCTCGCCAGGTGGACTTCGAGTTGCATCTTACAAGCATACAGAGAATCTGGCTTACCAGAACCAATGGGAGTTCATGCTCATTCTACGCTTTCTGTGGCAACGTCTGCTGCATTCTGGTCTACAGTTTCCCTGGATGACATTTGTTCAGCGGCTACCTGGGTGTCCTCTCACACTTTTATCTCTCATTATAAACTGAATTTGGTGTCTAGAGGAAGGGCTGCCTTTGGCTCTGCAGTGCTCGGGAATATCCTTCCTTATGGGACTCCCAAGATTCGGGTAGCTGGGGACTCTATCCCACAGGTCAGGTTGCTGATCAAATGAAGTTAACTACTTCAGATAAAGAAGTTATGTACTCATTAACGTTCCATCTGAGTAGGTAAACTTCATTTGTCAGCAACCGTTCCTCCCTCCTTCCCCCTGACCTTCATGGTTACTTAGCTGAGCTCGAGGTTTGGACTTATGAGCTTTACTTTGTCCTTGAGTCAGGTGCCTCAGGATGTTAGTTTGTTTTGTTATTATGTGCAGGTGGCAAATGCGATCTGAGGATTGGAAGGAGGTTACAGTGTAGTATGGGTAAGGGGGAGGAGCTTGGAGCTCCGATCTTTTTGCTTGGTATGCTGCCGGCTCGGATCCGTGTCGGATCCGTAACCCACAGGTTGCTGACAAATGAAGTTTACCTACTCAGATGGAACGTTATGGTGAGTACATAACTTCTTTTTTTGTATTCAGTTTTACTTTACTAAGCTTATTATGCTCAAGTTGTATAACTGCATTTAATCAAAATGTATAATTTAAGCATTAAACGGTAATATCAGTAGACATTTCTGTACTCTTGCCTTATGGGCCTTCGTAGAGGATGAAAAGGATCTTTAGACCAGTTCACTCACCCAGTTAACAAACAGCAAATAAATAAAATAAATCAAAGTGGAAAAGGATGATGATGAGTTTGAGTGGGGGTGGAGGGGTGAGAGAGAGAAATGCAAATCCATAAAGAGATTAGTAACAACTGTACAGAATGTTATATTCACAAAGTAGCAAGATAGTATTCTAATAACTTAAGCTGTTTTAAGAATGAACAAAGAAGATTTTTATCAACAGGGATATGTGCAAGTTGGGGTATAGAAAACTGACAAGAGGGGGTTAGAATGTACTGGAGGAACTTAGCAAAGGACCCAACTTATTGGGAGCATATATTTTATGTGAGAAAGGAAATAGACGCGGCAAAGCAGGAGCTTGGACTGCAGGTCAAAGCTTCTCCTTCCCTGACACGGACTGGTAACAAACTATCAGCAAAGGGAAAGGGATAGGGGGAGATGAGTGAAAGACCAGCTCTAATAGAGAATTTAGTTGAATGCATAAAATGGATAATTAGTAGGGCATATGAAATACTGCATGGTACCTATAAGAATCAATAAGAGGAGTTTAAAAAACATTAGGAGAAGAGAATAGAAAGTGAAATTATAAAGGAACAGTGGGAAGAATCTGTAGGGCTCTCATAAAAGTAATTACTAGAAAATGGATATAAAATCTGAATCAAATGTAATAGAAGCTTTGAGTATTGTTAAGGAAATAAAAAATGGAGGTAGGTTCTTTAGAAAAGGGTGGGAGGTAGCAAATGTCATGGAAATAAAGGGAATTTGTGGGAGAACATGCAGTATAATGCTCAGGAGGAGGAGTGAGGTTTAAGGGAACGGAGGAGTCGAGCAATTTATGTAGTATTGAAATCAGTTAAGAACATCTATACATACTGAGCAACAATACTGGAAACTGTTATTGTGACTTTTTTGTGTTAACTTAAGAGAAATCATGCTGCAACTTAAAATGTGGTGATTATAGATATGTTAAAAATTCAGAAGGGGGGGTCGTATGCTGAAGTTTTTTTAGGTTGCCTTTCAGGAGTATAAGGTTGATGTTCTTCGTGTTTCACTATTGCAGTCATCACATTTGGGTTATCTGCGTGCAGTAGCACTCAGTCGGCCTGATTATCAAAGTCTTGTGTCCTGCATCGGTTGCTGTCTTATCTTCCGTGACATCAGGTAGTCAGGAGTATAAAGCATTCAGCCGATGCCATTACATCAGTCTTTCTTGCCGTGCGGTGCCCGAAGCAGAAGCAGTTCACAAGTGCCTGTCGGCTGACTCCTGAAATTTTCGTTTTCGAGTTTCAGAACTGAAGTATTCAACTAAAGCTAAGTACCCCATTGGGGAAACGTTTTCTTGCTCTAAACCAATGTCAGTAAAAGTCAATAGTTGTATTTCTTGTGGAAAGCAAATACCTCATAAAGATTTTCATTCGTACTGTGTTCGTTGCCTAGGCCCTGACCACGACGTACCTCGCTGTCGGTTTTGTGCCTTATTTAAGCAACAAACTATTCGTCGTCTGTATATTTACACTTCTAAATACTTTGGTACTCGGTCCAATTATCCAGATATGTCTTCGGTAAGCCATCCGACTACTGACATTCCGAAAAAACGCAAAGATAAAGACAGAGACAGGCCGCCTAGGTCCAAAGCTGCCGACAACACTTCTCCTAAGCCAGTCGCCAGTTCACCGGTACTCAGTGAGGCACTTTCACAGCCCCTGATACCTGCTACTTCAGCTTCGCAGGCCTGTACTGAGACCCATTCTGAGTCCGGTATGCATCGAGATGCTTCAACTGTGGAACCTGCGGATGTCTGTACCTTGGATGGGTCCAGAGCCGCTGTGCAGGCACCAGCTTCTGAGGGTGTATTCAGGCCTACTGACTTGCATATTAAACCAATGCCGTCTTCTCCTTCAAGGCCTAAAACTTGAACCATGCCTAGAAAACCGATGCCCAGACCACATGGTCAGGCCTTTATGCCTAAAAAACAAATGATAAGAATGGCTGAAGACCTTATTACTTTAATCAGGGGAAGCCAACTTTCCCCCTCTAAGAGACATAGGACTGAATTTGCTTATGATACTTCTGACCAGGATTCTGAAATTTCTGTTTCCTCTGATGACCAGTATTTACCCTTATCTATCTGTGAGGATTCTGATGCAGAGGAATCTATTCCCTCTGCTTCCCCCCCAGAGGATTTCTCTTTTGGTGAAACCTTGCATACTCTTAGGGAGCATTTTCACTGGGAAAGCCAGGATTACTCTGATTCTAAAAAGAAGCTCAGAGATTTCTTACTCCTGCCCCAACACAAGCCTTTAGCTATCCCTCCTGTACTAGACATTGTTGATGATGCCTGTTCGGAATCTAGCTTGGCCCTTGACTCTTTACCTCCTGCTCCCAGAAAACCTGATAGATATTACAGGGTTCCTGTTTCTGACAAGTTCCTTTTTAAAAATCCTACTGCGGATCCTGAGACCACGTCACTGGGACCCAAGGGCATTAAGGCTACTACTGCTAAAAATCCTACCCCCTCTGATAGAGACTCCAGGGTGCTGGATAGATGGGGTAGGAAGGTTTACACTTCTGCAACCTTGGCCATTAGGGCCTTAAACAGCCAATTTCATATGTTAAAGTATCAGCAGCATATTATTGGATTGCTTAAACAGAAAATGATGTTGATTCCTGACTGTGCTGAAAATAAGGATTTACAGGATTTAATGCATTCTGCTGAACAGGTTGGAAAACATACTTTGCAATGTGGTTTTGATTCACTAGAGGCATCTTGCATGGCTGCTGTCACTGGGTCTGTACTTGGAAGGCATGCTTGGCTTAAGGAGCAGTCTTTGCCAGATCATGTTAAAGCTAAATTCTGGATGCTCCCTTAAATCCAGGACCGCCTGTTTGGCAACAAAGCAGTAGAAGTTCTTAAAAAGATGGAGGAAAAAGCTAAATCAATGCAAACTGTTAAAGATTTCCTACAAGTACAGCCTCCAAGATTTAGTAGACATTGGCCGTCTAAGAATTGGTCCTTTCCTGCCTCTTCCAGGCCTTCTCAGTCCAAACCCAGAACCAGCAGAACATCCAGACTTCAGTCCCAGGGTACGCATGGGACTAAGCAGTGGGAGGCTCCTGCTTCCAAATCAGGGAGTAGTAAGACTCCCACTTATGTCTCAATGACTTAACTTTAAAACTTCCAAGCACTTCTCGACTGACTGCTCCTTTAGGGGGAAAGATTGCTCTACAGACCAAAAACTGGGAACTCATTACCCAGGACAAATGGGTTTTAAATGTAGTTTCCCAAGGATACAGATTTCACTTCCACATGTTACCAACCCCAACCGGTTGGCCAGATTTACTCCCAAATCAGTGGGGAGAGGCTCAAAAGCAAGTACTTTCTCTCTTAAGCATAAAGGCTATTCAAGCTGTACCAGAAGAGGAAAAGGGGCAAGGTTTCTACTCAAGACTTTTCCTGGTACCCAGGAAATACAACTCATGGCATCCTATCTGGACCTGTCTATCCTAAGCACCTTTTTGGTGATTCCAGAATTCAAGATGCTAACTCTTCACCAGTTGCTTCCTATGCTAGGCAAAGATGTCTAGTTGGTAACACTGGATTTAAAGGAAGCATACCTGCATATCCCAATCAGGGAATCTTGCAGAAGATACCCACGCTTCAAAGCAGGCCACATGCACTGTCAGTTCTCTGCACTGCCCTTTGGCTTATCTACTGCACCCAGGGTCTTCACAAAGTGCCTAGCTCCAGTCATTGCTTTTTGCAGGCAAAGAAATATTCAAATATAGCCATACCTGGATGATTGTCTAATTCAGGCAGAAAGCCAGGACATACTTTTGAATCCTCTGGCATTTGTACAAAAGGTGCTAACTTGTCTGGGGTACACCATAAATGAAAAAAATCACATCTGGTACTTTGTCAACAAATTATATTCCTGGGAGCAAGCTTGAACACAACTTCCCAGATGGCTTTCCTCACGCCAGAGAAACAAATTCATTTGACAACTTACTTCAAACTAATGGCCACAAAAACCCTGCTATTTGCAAGGCAAATACCGTAAGCCTTGGGGTTCATGGCCTCCTGCATTCATCTGATTCCATATGCAAGACTGCATATGAGGAAACTACAATGGTATCTAAAAAGCCTATGGTGTCAACATTCTCAGGATCTAGAAGCAATGATTCTGATCATATCTTGCCTACGGTTAGAGTTCCTTTGGTGGTCAGAGGCCTGCCACCAAAACAAGGGACTACCATTCACTCTACCCCCTGCTGCCCAAATCCTAACAACAGACGCATCAGACTATGCATGGGGGGGCTCACCTGGCAGGGAAGTACATTCAGGGCAAATGGAACCCAAGTCAAATGCACCTGCATATCGATCAAAAAGAAATATTAGCTGTACAGAATGCTCTGACAGCCTTCAAGGACCACATTCTTCCAGGACAATTAATGGTAAAGATGGACAACACCACTGTTATGTGGTATATAAACAAGCAGGGGGGGGGGTACCCATTCTTACCCACTCTGCAGACTAGCCATGGCTCTGTGGTACACAGCCTTGAGCTGCCAAGTGCATCTACAGGCTCAGTTCCTGCCAGGAAAACTAAATACACTGGCAGATGAACTAAGCAGAAATTTCATGGACCCACACAAGTGGAAACTGGAACCAAAGACTTTCAACATGTTGATAAACAAATGGGGGAGCCCAGATATAGACCTGTTTGCCTCCCCCAGAACTATCAATTGGACAAATTCTGCACAAGGACTCCCCACAAACAAGCTTGGAAAGTGGATGCTCTGTCCTTCAGCTGGAAAAATCTATCAGTTTATGCATTTCCTTCTCTGCCTCTCCTCTCCAAAGTACTACTAAAGATCAAACAGGACAAACCAAGGACGATACTGATTGCACCAGACTGGCCATGCCAACACTGGTACCCCCTCTTGCACAGTGTGTCACTGCTGGCTCCATAGCACCTGTCTCAGACCCCTACCCTGCTGTCACAGCAGGAGAGCCAGATTCTGCACCCTCGGCTTCAAACCCTGAACCTGGCAGTCTGGCTAATTACCTAATCTCTCCATTACCATCCCTCAGTAAACAAGTGTTGGATGTCATTTTGGAGACAAGGAGGCCTAGTACTAGAAAATCTTATGCTGAAAAATGGAAAAGATTCTGTGCCTGGAACCAAACTCAAGGGATGGGCACAGCAGCACCCAATTTACCTCAGATTCTTCAATACTTAACTGAGATGCTTCACAAGGGCCTTTCTTTTTCATCCTCCAATATTCACTCCTCAGCCATTTCAGCTCATTACAACACAGAACCACCCCTCTTCTCTCATCCACTGCTCAAGCAGTTCCTCAGAGGGGCCAAAAACGTAAGACCACCCAGGAGAACCCCAACTCCAGCCTGGGACCTTAACTTCATATTGGAAAAACTCACTCTTCCTCCTTTTGAGCCAGCTGCTAGTGCAGAGTTAAAATTCTTTTCTTGGAAAACAGCCTTCCTTTTAGCAATCACTTCAGCAAGAAGGGTATCTGAATTACAGGGCCTTATGGCAGTGGAGCCTTTCATCATCTTTCATGCGGACAGGGTGTCCCTCAGGACCAATCCCTCCTTCATGCCCAAGGTGGTATCCAGTGTGGCTCTTAATCAGTGCATTCATTTGCCAACCTTCTTTTCTAATCCACAAAACAAAGGGGAATGAATGTTGCACTCCTTAGATGTGCACAGACAACTTAGATTTTACTTGGACAGGACTAAACCTCAAAGGAAATCTGAACAACTGCTGGTGGCATTTGCTGCAGGGGCAGAGGGGAAGGCTATTTCATAGCAAACCATTTCTAAATGGATAGGCCATTGCATTCATTTCTGCTGTAAGCACCATGGAAAACCTATCCCACAGGGGATTAGACCCCATTCAACCAGGGCTGCATCAACCTCTACAACCTTTCTCAGAGGTGTCCCTACCAGGGACATCCTAGAAGCTGCTGCCTGGAGTTCTGTACATACTTTCACCAAGCATTACCATTTGCCAATTTTCTCTAAATCCAGAGCTGGCTTTGCCACTGCAGTCTTGCAGGGCCTTATAGCTGGTCCTAATGCTATCTAAATTCCTCCTCCCATCCTTAGCTTTGGGAATCTACCCAAATGTGATGACTGCAACAGTGAAACACGAAGAACATACTACAGTTGTGTACACTTACCATAAATGTAGATGTTCGAGTGTGTTCACTGTTATATTCACTGTTGCAGTCCTGGTTACCCTCCCCTCCAGCCCCCTGACGTCTATTGACTATACCTCTACTCTGACTTATGCTTAAAGCTTTTTGGTGTATTTGCTTTTTGTTGGAGGTGTAACCTTGTATATAATTGCTTCCCATTATGGGGTTACTGATGTAATGGCATCAGCTGCATGCTTTATACCCCTGACTACCTGACGTCACGGAAGATGAGACAGCAACTGACGCAGGATCCAAGACTTTGATTATCAGGCCGACTGAGGTCTATTGCAAGCAGATAACCCAAATGTGATGACTGCAACAGTGAATACACTCAGACATCTAAATTTATGCTAAGTGTACACAGCTGTACTTTATAAAGTATGTTGTTGTTGTTTATATTGTCGGAAGTGAGAGGTACATCAACTAGATAGGCTATTTTAAATAGAATGTTAAGATAGGATAATTTCTTTGATGCATTGTTGAGGACTGGAAGAGGTTAAATTAGCAGTCTCTGTTTTCAGTTTGAGTTCTTACTACCTGAATCCCCAGTAGTCTCTCTGAAGGACCAGGTTTATAATGACCTGAAGCAGGTAAAAGTTAAACAGTCCAGGAAAGAAAGTTGGAATAACTAAACATTTTGTAACTTTAGGCCACCTTTGTTTTTAGGATCAAAGTGGTAATCAAGCTGATTCTAGAAATTTTATTACTCCAGGAAAAATATTAAATGTTTGTTTCAAAGAACTGAGGTGACATACATAAATTTGTATTATTGCAAAATTAAAAGAGATGAGGAAAACATTAATTTTAATAATTGGGTATTTATTTATTTAGCAGTATTTTCTATCCCAAAAAATAATTGGTTAGTGGCCTGTAAAGTTTTAGTTCACTTTGAATAAAGTTAAGAGCTATATATTTAGATTTAAAACTATATACTTTGAATTATTGTGGGTTTTTTTCTACAAGTCTTTATCCGCTTTATGAATCAAGAAATCTAAATTGGGTATTTTCATAAATTGGCATTTGTTGAAATGAGATGCATTATTAATTAAGATCTCTCTGTTTATGTATTTTAAATGCTGACCATCTAACATCAAAAGGTTTATTATTGTACATTGCATTCTGAAAATGAAGATTAAGCAAGGGTCATATCTTATTTTTGAGTTTCCAGAAAGATATGGGCTTGTGACAGAATGCAATTTAAAGGTGTATAGGAATGATCAGAGAATGAAGTGGCTTAGATTTCTATTCCAGATCATATTTACTTCAACATTTTGAAAGGAAAAAGAAATTGATTATTGACCGCATTTTATTTTTTCTTGGGGGGGTGATAAATGTTTGCTGTCAGGATATATGGCTCTGCATAGGTCAAATAAATAATTTGTATTTATTAACATTTTATGGTTTTTTCTTTGTCAAAACAAGATTTATATTTTAACCTTCATATTCTAAGCACAAGATAAAACTCCGGTCCACTGCCAATATGTAGCCATTGGTATCAGAAGAGTGAAATGTACCAAAAATATCATATAGTAAAGCTTGTCTATTACCCCGCATTGCACATTGCGCATTGGAGCTATTGCTAGTGGTCCAACACAAATAAGACTGCTGCACTCAGTCGTACTAAGCCTTCCATTTGGGTCTTCCTTACCTTTGATGATTCTATCAAGAGAAAATTCACTAGATAAGTATTGTCATGCCATTTTTTGTATAATTGCCATCTGCAGTAGAATAGGGAAACCATTTACATTCATATTCACCATATGTCTTGTCTACATGCAAGTCTTCTCTACAAAGCAAACATTAATGCTCATTTGATAACTTATACCCAAAAAAAGTTCCTTTTCTTTAACATCTAAATGACATGGAGATTATGTGATGATATTTTTAGTTATGTTGGTTCTTAAATTTATTGAGTAACCAAGGAGTGCAAAAACTTTTTATTATATATAACACTTTGAGAACTGATCCACACAGCAGGTAACAAGACAGTATTAAGCTTACAAGTGTATAGATGGCTAGTGATATTGCACTATAGAAAAGTAGCCAGTATTTTTGAACAGTTATGTAAAAATTCCACAGCATGAAACAAAACTAACAAAGATCCCTTAAACCAGTCCTACTACCCTTGGACCTAACTCCAGTACTGCCTCCTTAGAGCTAACATGGACTACATGTGAACTGTAGAAAGATCACTTCAGATATTTCATAGAGAAATTAATCCAGACTATTCACTGAAACACTTGATGTTAGAACTGTAACTCATATACTTTGAATACATAATGTGAAGACATGCTTCATTAAAGAAGACATATTTTGCCTGAAAGATCAAAGACAAATAGTCACAATATGTTATCCACACACGTATAAAATGCCAATAATTAAAATGCATGTCGAAGGCACAACTCCAAATTGACCACTCAGTGACAGTGAAGGAGTAGCTGTAATTAACAGACTGTTTTAAAAAAGGGTTATGGGTACTTCCTTACTGTTGCTTAGTGGTCATTTTGGAATTATGCCTTCAACACGCATTTTGGTTTTGGTTAAAGATTAAAGACAAAAGAAGGGTCAGCAGAAGTTAAGATGAATGGATAGCAGTACTGAGGTAATGAATATGAATTTGCAAGAACATATAGACGCAGTTCATGACATACACAGCTGGTGGGCTAGAGTCCTTTACATTAAGAAGAGTCAGAGTTGAGTGAATGATGAAGCAGCAGCAACAAGAGCTAGCACATGTGATCTAATGAGTAAATCACATAACATCACAGTTAAAACGCCCATAATATTTATATTCCAGAACAGAAATAAAACCTCAGCTAAGGTCTTTCCAACTAATACTTTATGGTTGACCAGAGTTGTCGGTGATAGATGTTTTATATATACAGAACCACTGTGCGTATCACCTTAATATAATTTGCAAATAGGAATGAAATATAATTCTGGACTCTTCAGATATCAGCTGACTGAGCAACATGTTAGAGTTACCCATTGTGAAAAATAAGAATTCAGCAAATAAGCTGATAAAAGTTATAGATTTTGGATTATTTAGAGAGAGAGCTGATGTATCAGTCCTACTTTCTGATTTAGCTGCATGAAAAAGATATGAAAGACAAAACATGACTGAAAGTAATATGTTTTTCATTTTAAACGTTTTTTTCTGACTTAAATTGCATGTGGACTTTGCCTTGTTACACAACAGGCAAAAAGAAGTAACTTACTGACCACAGAGTACAATGCCTTCATGTTAGAGAATGAAACTGGAAAATCTAAGGGGTGGTCTGTGAAAAATAAGAGAGGTAAAAACTTTGAAAATAATATAGGGACTGATCAGCAGGGAAGCAGATAAACCTGTCCTCGCAGTACAAGAGATGGTTTCCATTTACCTAGAAAAAACATAAACCAAATGCATTCAGAAGTCTTCAAAATAGGTGGGGCATTAGAAAAATATATAAAGTCAAATTATAAAGGTTGTAAATAGAACTGCAAAGTAAGCTTTTCGAAGAACAGATTAATTTGTAGAAGTTGGAAATTAATATAAAAGAAAGAATGACAGAAAACAAGATTTTCAATGAGGAATAATTAAAAAAATATATAAAGCACATTTAGGAAGAATCTGAGGTTCTCTGCCATCCCAAAGAAAATGGAGGAAGCAAACTGTGTTAACAGTTGCATGAGGACACAAGTAACTGGACTTGTATTCCACAACAAGAGCTATTAAATGAGTAAACACATTACTTGTTCTTCAGATGTTGCTGATAATCTGTTCTGGTGAAGATGGAAATGTACCAGCAACAGAAGATGGCTTTGAGGAAAATGCAACACGTGGAAAAGTGCTGTAAAATGGGACACCAACATTTTTCTGGAAAATGAGCATTCATGTTACCCCAAGCAAAAAAAGAAGTAAATTAAGTTCAAAAATCTGGGAGTGTTATGGATGAGGTTCAAATTATTATAGCCAGAAATGCTGAGTATTTTTTTTCTTGGTGGGTGAAAGACATACATGGAAGCAGCACAGGCAGAGGATAAGATTAAAAAAAAAAAAAAACAAAGTTCAGTCAACCAAAACAAACCAGGAGGAGGATTCAGCTTCTCATCCTTCCACCAATAAATGGGGGATAAGGAGGGATTAGTCAGTAAAGCCATTAACCAGTATTAAAAAAAAATGTATGATAGACAGAGAGAAGCCCAGAAATTATATAGAAAATATATAAAAGAATTGTGAGAAACTTGAGATTTAAAACAGATGTTGGTGCTGAGAGGGATGAAGATCAGAAAGAAAATGGAAGATATAATATGTATTTTAAAAAGAAAAGTTGGAGAGCTGCAAATTGTTGATTTCGTTTTTATAGTTGACTATTTGGAAGCAGAAGAAACAATACAAGTAAGTTTTGAACTATGTTGACTTTGTTAAACTAGTGAGATAACTGAAGTATCAGCCTCACTTTGTGTGTTAGCTGCATAAAAAAGAATGTAAGACAAAGATGCGAGTGTAGGTCGAGTGGTTTTAATTTCTGAAAAGGTTTTCTGACTTAAATTGCATGTTATATTTGGAAAAATATGACAGAATAAAGTATAGTAAGTATTATAATTTTCTTGGATTGGTGTGAGGGTGTGATAAGTGCTTTTTTACATAAATTAAGCCTTAAATAGGTAAGAAGGTAATTAGTTAAATGAATAGCAAGCCAAGAACTGCAATGCATGCAGGACAGGAAAATATTCAAAAGTACTGTGTGAAATGAAACTGTAGTACTGCAGCTTTTGGGGGGTTGAGTTTGTTGCTATGAACTGAACAACTTAAATGAAAATATAAATTTACTAATAAAGTACGGAGAAAAATAGATTCCAATATGTAGTTATAGCAAAGAGATAAGGTTTTCTAAACTTAATATTTAAAAATGGTAAACTTAAGACTGACATCAATCAAAAATTGACTTGACTGTGTATGTAAGTGCCCTTTAAAGTGACTTCTTGAAAGCTAATTTGAGTTCAAAAGAGCAATGATATGGACCTTACTGACAAGAGAAATAAAACTAAAAATGTAGAGTGAAATTATTAGCATTGAAATGCAAGCACTGCTCTAATGACTGCGGTATGAGAAATAATTTAATAAACAGTTACAATATTAATTAGTTGAAGACTGGACAGGACTTCTTGGAAAAAAATTTCACTAAATATGTACATGGAGTCATATGTGGTTGGGGGGGAATAGGGATTAGACAGCAAGAGAAAGGCATTAGCTTGTAGAATAATCACATTTGAAATCATATGCTGTATCATGAATAAGGTTTTAGATGGGCAAAACTTGTGTCAGCTCACAGAACTGAAACATGAGCTCCTAGCTGGAGGGATTATGTTTTCCTTTTAAACTATGTATAGTTATATGTGCTTTGTGTTTGTTAAAAAGGGATGTGTGTGTATTTGAAAAAAAGGTAACACGTTCTGAAAAGGATGAGAAATTGTTAGTATATAGAAGTTGTACCTTCCAATTGCAAGTATTTCTATGTAACTATTCCAGCTGACAATTGTGTAAAAAGTGTCAGGCATTATCAGTGATGCTAATCTTTACTTGTAAGAATGGCTGGTACTGTCAGTATTATCACTTCATGTAAATGACCTTACCAGGACAGATAAAAGTGACGGATAGTAACCTTGTGCCTCAGCAGATGCACTTGGACAGGAATGAACTTATGTGAGGATTTCAAGATGGATACACAGCAGAATGTCAGACATAAAGGAAGAGGTGAGTAATTAAATTGGTAGAGAGAGGGGGCTCCAGTAGTGATAGAAGAAGGGAAACAAGTAGCAATGGTAGATCAGTGACAGTGAGGTGTTGTCGATAAGTAAGGAAGTTTACTTTGGTATGTGTTCCCCTTAAGATGAAGATGTTCAAACCGAGTAAGATCCGGGAGAAAATACGTATTCATTAAGATATTTTAATTTTTCATAGTGACTGGAATTTGATTTGTAATGGTGAGGGTGAATCAGGGAGACAGAGAGGGGAGGTTACAACTGGAGACAGCAGTTTTTTAAAGACGTATATGAAAGTATTTGGTTTGGAGGATATTAGTTCAGTAGAAGGAATACAGAATTTGGATATTGTTTCTGGCCCAGGTTGGATAATATCTGTGTATAACAAGGGCCATATTCATTTGAGTGACAGTATTGAGACTCATCCAGTACCTGTATCTGACCTACCCCTATGGAAAGTAATGTACAGATGAAGCATAATAAAGTAAAGGAGATACACTGGTCCTTTTTTTACATACTTATTGAAATGACAATGACAGTCATGGTATTAATCTTACTTTACAGATACAAAATTATTGCTATCATCTGTAATTCCTAAGAAGACCATTTGTAGTGCCAGGAACTGTTAGGCCAGACAAACATTTATAGTTCCAAGAACTGTAATGCCAGACAAACATTTATAGCATCAGATATATGCTTGGTAGACACCTGATATCACTGTCCTTGTTTTGCTAGCACCATGCTAGCAAAGGTGAATCTTATACAGGTGGTTCTTATTCCTTTCGCTGTTCTGTATAAGCCGTTATGAACATTGTCATATTTTGCACAACTTTCTATGAATAGTAATCAGTAACTCCAGAAATGTACATGCCACTCAGTTTCATTCCATATATTGAGTAATTCATGTCAGCTATGCTTATGATTCATTGCTACATTATGCAGAGTAGAGCCTTCTCATAGTGTTAATGCTAATGCAAAAGTAATGTTGGCATACATAGTTACCACTAGAGGTGTGCATGCCTCTCAGCTGAATGCAGAGCAGCCACCTGTTTGACTATCATTTTATTTCAAAAGTCCTCCTTTAACTGCATTGCAGTGCGGACAGCAGGCATGCTTGTCATAAACAAGGGCAGTAATGCCTTTAAGAAATGTATTTCATCTTTATTTAAGAAAACCTAAAGGAAACAGCTCCTACCCCTGCCTACATAAGAAGTAAAACAGTAATGCAGCCCGGTTGGTAAGGACGGAGGTTATTTGGGTGAATGTTTGTTTATGTTCACAAGGGTAACCATTTACATAATAGTTGTCTGTGCATATTTTCCTTTTCATTTTGGTATGATCAGTATTTTATTCTGCATGTCTTGCATCAGATGTTACAAATATTGTTGTGGATACCCACATTCCCACAGTAAAAGCTGATCAGTTTGTTACTCACAGGGAAGTAGGTGCACTTTAAATTGTCTTCAATGTATCTTCTGTATTGTTGGGAGCATAGCATGCCACTTAAAAGGGAGCTTATTTTAGAAAATGTGTAACAGCTACAAGTGCCAGTTCTAATTTTATTTTTACAGTAGACCAGGTCTAATAAAGATAATATTACCTTGTTCTGGAGGGATTGGACTGAGTGGTTGGATTTGTGTAGCCACAAAGACGAATGTATTCTGTTTAAAGAAAACATGGATTGGGGAAATATTGAAGAAGGAAATTGGCAAAGATGGATGCAAGTGTCTGGTCTATTTAAGGACCCCTGTGGTAGACCTGGTGTTTGCTAATTTTTATGGCTCTAATCAAGATAACCCAAGGATATTTCTTAGTTTTGTGCATACATTAGAGTAGCCGGGGGGGGGGGGGGGGCATTTTTACTGGTATGGGGAAGGAAAAGTAAAATTGCCATCTTTCTGTGATGGGTCCTTACTAGAAGGAATCGTCAGTTTAGGCCTGAAATGCTGTGAACAACACAAGCACCTAGGGAATGACGGTATGTAAAGATTATTGAGACACACTTAAGATGTTAATCTCCGAAGGCTGGAGGCCTCTCTTTAAGTTATACCTCAGATGTTGGAAGGATTACAAGCTTCCCTTTTCAATTTGTTGGAAGGATTACAAGCTTCCCTTTTCAATTCGTCTCAGCCATCTGTGTGTTCTTAATCCTAAAATATTTGTATGTTGCTAGACATGTACCAATAGTCAGCTGGCATAGTACTACAGTTATTGCAGAAACCACTTGTAGGTTTCTTTATATGATCAAGAACTCCCCATGTGTGTAGATGTAAAATGTTGCTCCCCATTATTATTCTAGGTGGATTTGGCCTCTTGATTTTGCATATGCTGTATTGGTAGCTGTTCTCGTTCAATTTCTATAAGAAGGATTTCCAGCCCCTGTCCACTGTGGGTTTATGCTGAGCTTATGTTAATATCCTGTTTGCTTCTTAGCACTTTAGGCATTACCAACAGAACTGTAAGGGACTTAAATGGGATTAGACTATAGACTGACCAACCTGGAGCAGAATTACCCTTCTATCTCCTGGGGTGTTTTTGTTTGGACAGGATTTGGTGCAGTAGTAACAACGTGATTGCAAATCCGTATTCTGTCTGAACTGGCCCAGAGGAGTTTATATGTATATGTATATATTTGCACACACACATACAGAGATGTGACCTTACTCTTCTGTTTATGCTCTCCATGGAATCCATCAAACACAGGAGACTACTCGTAGTACAGGTGACTTTTTTCCCATTACATAGTTTCTGTATGCTAAAGATCTCTTGGATAAAGCTTACCATGATAAACTTTTGGTAAACAAAGTGTCTTAATCTTGAATAAATACGTTGCTAGCAAAAGTTAATTTGGAAGTTTGCTTGGATTTGATGGACAATTGTGAAACTTAATTATAAACTCCTTTTGCAGATGCAGACTGCCATGAGGCCCTTATGATTTGAAGCCTTTTTGCCCACATGCTTCATTGGCTATTATTACATTTAAATGGATCCATGTCTGACAGCACTCCAAGGCCAGGTATAAGCAGAAGTGTTGGGGTATGGCTGGATTCTGGAGATGCCATGCATCAGATGTGGACACTTATATGCTATGGGAATTTGCTTATAGTTAATAGTTGTGGGGTATGACTTGATCAGCTGCATCCTTTACAGCCAGAATAGATGATGTCCTCCTTTAGATCACTTTTACAATATTCAAAACTGCTGGGTTATCTCGCCAAATAACCTGGATGTCTGGCTGGGGTACCAAAGCCAAAACCTTCCGTAGATCTGAAGAATGACCTAAGCCCATGAGCAGAAGGGCACATAAGTGGACATATGTCCATATTCTAACATTAGTGCAAGAACACTCATCTATCTACCTACTTAACTGAATAAACTACTTCTTCAACAAGGTGTCTTTATTCCTCCCACAAGTAGGGTATCGGAGAGAGGCAGTCCCAGATCTGCTAGCTAAAGTGATTTCATCTGGACCAATCCTTTGTACTCTGTTTCCTGTTAGTCTTATCAGCCTCTGGGCCACAGGGTGGGATACCAGACTTATTATCTCTGTTTTATAATATGTCCCTGGGTAGACAGGTTTCATAAATATTCCCAGTTTCTTCCTTTTTAAATAGGCATTAATTTAAATCAATTTAGTGTATGCTTATGTTCTTTATTGGAGATTATTTTTACACGTTATTTTTTAGACTTTCCAATTGTAACTCATTCTTCCTGTAGCAGAAACTGCCCAGTAGGTGATTATCTTTATTTTGATATTTTCATATTCAGCTCCGTCTCAGGAGTAATTTTGTCTGAAAATGCCTTACCGAGTATTTTGCCTTAATGTAATCTGCATACTCCTTAAATTTATTTGTGGCTCCTAAATACATATAGTTTACTGTTGTGTTTTCATAGATTTTATTCATTATTTTTAATATAGCTCAGAAAACATTGGTAGGAAGGAAAGATTTACTTCTCTGTTCACTAAAAATACATTTCCTTGATGCAGTTTTAGCCAATACTACAGTAACCAGCTTAATAGAAGTATGATCTGATGGCTATCATATGGATCACTGCCTCAGAATGAATCATTATCTATAAAATATAGCTGAAGTTTGACATGCACCCTTGCAGTCTGACTTTCAGACCTTTTACAGACATACACAGTGAATTGAGATCCTCCTATGTCCCACTTGTTAGTCTGATATGCAGCTTAAATGGAAGACCTGTTTACATTCTATTTCCGTTATTATTTTGGACCAAAGTGACTGAACAGTGTGTCTTAGCTAGGGGCACTTTGTGCTCCCCCTCAGGCCATGGAGAATTTTTGTGCCAGGGCCAGTTCCATAACTTTTGGGTGAGGTGCTTTTAACAACTGCATGTCCTGTTTTGGCATTCACTGCCTGCTGCAGATTTAGGGAAACTTGTATGCTGAGCTTGCAAAACCATAGGGTTGCATAAACCTACCTAGATACTGGGATGTACCCAAGATCTCCATTTCCTGGACCCTTCCTGAGAAAATGTATTGTGCAGATGGACTTGAAGGGAGCAAGACTGTACTGTAGCAATAATTCCTCTGTGTAAACCTATGTGTTTATGATGGGCTACTCACACGGCTTTACTGTTTTCAGTCTAGGGATCATTGCAGAAGTGCAAGTACTTATCCAAAGGAAGAAGAATATCAAAGCAGTCCTTTGCCCTGCTGCACCTCACCTCTCAACTTCTTAGCACAAGAAATCTGGATAGAGCCTAACATAATGGGGGAGAAAAGCCCAAAAATGGAGTCAGATTTTAACTATAACTCTTAAACACTTAGAAAGTTGCTAAACTAACAGGATTTATGTTAGCATGCTTTTTCTAATGGCTATGAAGTCTGAAACTCAAATGTATGTCATTAAGTGACTTAAGTCCTTGGTGATTTGCCAGAAAACCACAAATGTTATAAGGAACAGATAAAATATGAAGCAAAAATATGGGCACTTGAGAGGTATGGTTTCCCCCTGGGTTGTAGGTGATCATATTATGCCTTGCCACAATGATTTCTCATCTCCTGTTATCTTCAGTTACATTATCCATGCTTTCTATTTTAATTCCAGTCTGAATAAAACTGATCTAAAATTGAGGGCCTTCCTATGGTGGGATTTATCTAAATTACTTTTCAAAACTGTACTTTCTTCCTGGAAGATACTGCTTTCACTGTGTATGTGTGTGTACTCGCGCACGTGTGTGTTCGCATGCACAAACTTAATGCCAGTTTATACTATGATGTAAGCTGAATGTTTAAACATGCTTAACCCCAGGGTCCACCATTTTTTTTGCCAGTTGCCCAGTTCAGCTCATGATCCTAATTTTTACCAGGTAAAATTCCCATGTTCAATGCCCATGTGTAAGTCACTATATTGGGAATATAGTTCTTAAACTGCCAGCCAAAACCATACTGATATTTCCTCTTTTGTAGACTATAATGTTGGGCACTGTCACAAATGCAAGATGTTCACCCATACCACCCATATTCTTGAGAGAACCTTCTGACCTACCTTATTACCTGAAGTTTGATAGCAAGTGGGAGTGCCGCTCAAGGAGTCTAGCAGTAAGGATGCATTAACACTGCACCAGGCATCAGCAATAACATTGCCACATAGAATGAGAGGGTAGGTCACAATCTAGCTTTTTTGGAGCCATTTTCATTTTTGTATGGGCCTTCTGGACCCTACAGTTTTCAAAATAGAACTTGACTAGAAAGGACTTGACCCAATGCAGCTTTCCAGTTTGAGAATGACTAAAGTCTTGAAGGATGCAGTTATTCATTACTGCCACCTTGAAGAATGCATCCCATTATACTGATACTGACAGTCCTCCACTTGATTGGCTGGATCTTGAGGCCAATAAACTTGATTCTAGGGAGCAGTAAGGGAGTCACCTAGTCAGGATTTGGGGATAGTGAAGGCCCAGTAAGTCTTGGCTTTTTTGAGGGGAATAGTCTGTTGAACCATCCCTTGCCAGGGCTTGAAACTTGTAAAGCAGGGGTTTGATATATGATGGGAGCTTGACGAATGGGTGTGCAATTTCACTATTAAATAATATACTGGTGATAATGGAGAATACTAGACATTGTGTAACCACGTCACCTATTATTCTGGATCTGCTTGATGCTATTCACAAATCAGGTGTAGGCCTCTCCTCATTTTTCACTTGCGGTTGGTGTGCTGTTGTGCAATGCAGTGTTGACTAATAATTGATGTGTGCATCATTTGTATGTTGGTCTTTACACAAAGCCCTGTGTGAGACCACATTTGGTGGTAATGAGGATCTTGCATGCTCTTATGAGGAGTCTGAAGCTTGGAAATCATTACATCCTTGCACCTCCTATGAGTAAACTTCATGGCTCATGATGTCCAACATACACTGATCTGTGACAACAATCCCTTCTCCTCAGAAACTGCTTTCTGTGTATTGGGTGTATCTGGGAATGAAGGATGAGGAGCTGTGGTCCATCTCTTTCCTTGAAACATTTATTAAGCATGTCATTTTGTAAGCCTCCAGGCACTGTGGCACTGTTCTTGTGGTTCTCAAGGAGACGGATACCTTTGCAAGCCCACAACTGAATGGAGCATTTCCCTTCACAGATATTCTTGTGCCAATTCCTGTGTAATATATTTGATCCAGCATAGTTCAAATGTGCTATGATATTTTGCCACCCTGCCACTGGTGACAGAGAGAGAAATAAACAAAAAAGCAAAAGCTTTGGATTTGGATAGGTACGGTAAGAGAATGCATGTCTGTGTAAAGTTGTTTTCAGAATACGTAATTAGTCATCTAGCTTCATTTCCTCTTTGGTGAGAGAGGCTCTAGAGAAGTTTGAAGACCTCCCTAACTCTAGGCTCAAAGAATATATTATTTAGACTTAGGGTAGGTGTGGCTGTTGCCTACTGTAATTTTTGTCTTGCACTTTGATAAGAGCCACAGGATCAAGTCTGTGCCTGCATAGGATAGCATGGCTGAGATCTTGCTTACCCAAGGTGAAACTCGGGAGCATCCTGGCTACTTTGTTCAAGAGGAAGTGCTGTTAGCCTAGCCCACCCACAATATAGTCAGTGACCTTCTTGAAGAGGAAATAAACATGAAATCCTTTATGTTCTTCCCTTCCATATGTAGACTACACAAACAGATGAATAAGCATTGTTGTTACCTGAGGAAGGAGCTTGAGTATTGCCCAATTTGACTGCCTCCTGTATCAGCCAAGTACCCTAAGAGGTCTACTCTTCTGGCCTTTCTGCAGCATTCCTAACTGTAATTTGTGACCACCATAGGCGAGGTTACCCACAGTTTGTTCTGCCTTGGAGAACCATCACTAAGGACCAGTGAGTTCCAAATGACATTTTGTTATATTTTGGAGCAAATAGGTCCTTCCTTGGAGAGACCTTTGCTGAAAGACTGGTCTTTTTCAGGCCCTTATTATACTGCTGAAATGAGACATATAGGCTACCTCAGGTTTAGAACATGCTCAGGGATTTACTCTTGCCTCTTCCTAGTCCTGAAGAAGATGGATCATTTTTTCACATTCTGTTCCTCAGTGATTCCGGCTAGCACATCCCATTTGTGCAGATCCAGGTTTCACCTCCCCAAGAGCTCAGTGCCAGTGCTGCAACACGCTGTACGAATAGACATCATTGGATGTAATAGGTGTATTTTGGTACATCTGCATATGGCCCCACATGGGAGTTTCTTTGAATTTGTTCTGGGTGGACATAATTTCCAATACAAAGTACTGCCCTTTGGGCTTTATTCAGTTAACATTTTATTTACTAAGGTGTTTCTTTACCTGTGCAGCTTGTTCCTTGTACCTTATGTAGATGTAAGGAATCTCTGAAGACATTCCTACAGTGGCACTTGCTATGATTGCAGTTCCCTGGAGTGAGCATAAACCGGAAGAGGTCCTCTCTACATCCTTCTATAAGACTTGGTTTCATTGACGTGGAGCAAGGCACTCTCCAGTACCAGTCTTTCAAGCCAGTAGAGAGAACGCAAATGGTCATTGTCTTGGCTTCCTGGATGAGAATGTGATGCAAGACCCAGTCTCAGATCTGTCTGTTCCCCTGGAATTGATTGCTGCCATTCTTTTTACCTAAGGATTCAAACATTGCAGTGGGTTGTAGTATGTTTGTGATTGGAGAGCTACCATATGCTCACAGATCTTTGCTGTTGCTGGATCCTGGAGTAGTAGGCTATTCCCACAAACCTTTTGGTAGGCCTTCTATTACTACCACTGGACCATGGCAAGCTTTATTGACTGTTTATAGGTGACTGCTAGGCTAATGACACGGGGGTGGGGCTATTTAAGCTTAACCTTGCTTCCCAAATGTATCTGGCAGATTGATACTCTAAGGTTGTTTTATGGGGTATATGTAGACTTGGGCATGGATGGTCAAGCATTTACAGGTGGCCTCTGCCAGAGACATAGATGACAGACCAGGGATCAATTTCTGATTCCCCATCTACTTGTCCAAGTTACATTTGAATTTGTTTAGGGAAGATCTCTGCTTGACATGGATGTGAAGTGTCTGACACACATACCTTTCCCTACAGCATGTCCTGTTTATGTTGCCGGTGAGGTTTAGGTCCCTACATCAGGTAATTCTAATGCTGTTTGTTTATCACATGTACAACAAGTCCATCATATCAGGATCAGAGGATGCTTTGAGGTGGGCTGAGAAGGACAGGTTGTTTATGCACTGTATTTTTGTGAGGAACCTCTGTGGATGCTCCAGTTGTTGCATATGTCTGCTCAGTTACATACCGAAGTGAGCGTTGTACTCCGTGATTCGTCTGATGAGGGCCGAGTATAGGGGAACATTGACATTCTTAGACCTAGATGCCAAACCCTTGCTTATAAGTTGAGCAACATAGAATGTTTTCCTTGCCACTGTTGAGACATGATGGTCAAAGGCCAATTTGCTGTCTATGTGCATTCCCAGACTCCTAACCACTGGGCCTGCTCTTACAGGTATATTGTCAGTGTGGTAGTCTCCAGCGGTAGCTATCTTCCCAAAAGATACTGTTGCACTTTTCTCAGCTTTGATAGCAAGCTGGCTCATTGATAGTACCCAGGAGGTTAGAGTCGGTGAGGTCACCTCCACAAGAGGCCAGGCACCAGTGTAATCTCCTAGGGTTCTGTGCTAAGCCCACTCCTCTTTGACATCTATTTCTCGGATGTCAGAACCAATGTCAAAGGCCTCTGGCTAACCAAGTTCACAGATGATTGCAAACTGAGAGCAATCATTGAATCCTCCGAGATGAGAGCACCCTACAGGAAGGTCTAACAGAGACAAAGCACCAATGTCAAGGCTTAGAACACAATACCAAGAAATGCATTATGTCACCTTTTAGGAAGTTGACCAACCCAGGTGATTATGTCATCAATAAACACCCCTAAAAGTAGATTCAGTAGTCCTGGATATGGGAACTTGTAGATAGTAACCTAACCTTCGACCAACTTGTGTCCAGGGTAGTAAGAAAATCCTTCTATGTTGCTCAACTTATAAGCAAGGGCTTGGCATCTAGGTCCAAAGAGGTCATCATACCACTGTACTCACCCTCATTAGATCCATCATAGAGTATAATGCCCCCTTTGGTATGCACCTGACCATACACATGCAGCAACTGAAATGTCCACAAAGGTTCCTTATGAAAATAATACAGAAGTAAACAAAATGCTCTGTGCTGATCTCTTCAAAGCCCTGTGCGTTTGCTCAGTATAATACAGACTTCAGAGAGGTGATCTTTGCCTGGCATACAAGACATCACTGGACCCTGTTTTGATGAACCGTTTGCACATCCGGAAAACAAACAGTATCAGAATTACTAGATTAAAAGACCTAAATTTTGCTAGTGACATAAATATGACATGTTGGAGACACAGATATGTTTTTCAAAGAACTCCCATTCACTAGAAAAGGATCACCATCCATGTGAAGCAGAATCTCTCCCTATTCCTGTTTAAGCGCAATCTCTCCCTATTCCTGTTTAAGCGCAACTTAGACCAGTGGCTGGGTAATCAGAAATTCATCCCTGGTCTGGCACCTATGTATCTGATGGACAGAGGCTGTCAGTAAATCAACCCAATATATAAATCAAATTTGTGGGTCGTGTTTGAGTTGCACGGCTAGGTTTATAAGAGCCCTAGTTGTCGTCTGTCGAGTACACACCTATGAACCTATTGAGATTTAGACCACAGCTCTGACACCAGTTATTTATCTATGTCAGGGCTTCTTGGAGGGTATTTGCATCATTGGGGGATTCTGTGAATGCACCCTGTCTGCAAACCTGGTCAGCCAGAGGCCCTTGATGTTGGTCTTGACCTTAGAGAATTGGGTATTAAAAAGGAGCATCCCCAGCACTGAGTCCTGAGGGACTCCACTAGTGACTGGTCTCTTTGTGGAGGTAGTGTGCCCTATTCTAACTTCTTGGGTCCTTTCTGTGAGCCAGCTGGCTATCCAGTGGATGAGAGTAGCGGGTTTATACCAAATTGAGTTTGTCAGCTGTAACTGAGTGGGGTATTGTGTCGAAAGCTTTGGCCAGGTCATGGTAGGCAGTATGCACTATGCTTTAATGGTGCGGGGAGTGTTTGTCTGTTACACACAGCTAAAGGGGTCTGCCACTTTTCCAGAGACAGGGACAAGATAAAAGATTTTGATGTACTGGCACTCCAGACTCCAAGCATCTTGGAGATTAACCTGCTGCTTTGGCTTTTTTATACTGTCAGAGAACCTACCCAATTAACTACCTTCTGTGTAGCAAGATGATTCTCATCATGTGGTGGACCATACACTGGAGGCATTACTCTCTTAGTAATTCACGTCTCAGGGGTGTTCATCAAGCTGGGTGGTTATCTGAGCCGCTGCTTTAGTTCATTCCTGGAGTCGTGAATGTGGACACCATGTCTAAGCTGGACCTTCTAACAGTTAACATCACCAGAGATCAAACTTTTTACTACTTGTTTAAGAGAGTATGAACTTCCCCTTATTCTGCTTAATGCAGTGGGAAAAGAGGGAGGAGGCACTGGATACTTTCTCTGTTATGTGACATTAGAGATACCTGCATTAATTTTACCTTTCCCACTAATTCTGCTTCTCATTGCAAAGTTCAGGGAAGAAAGACCATAATTCATTATGACCTAGCATTGGTGGCTGAGAAGGGAGTAGCTTTAGGCACTCATGGTCCTATTCTGTAGAAAACTCTAATGGTCCTAGCCAAGGATGTGGCATCTGAGTCCACCTCCAGGTTTGACTCCCTTAGTATGACTGACCTTACAGATGTCCTAATCAACGTATCAGAGGTTACGAGCCTACTGGATGTCGTCTATTCAGTGAGCCTGTGCTTCCAAGCAGAAACCGTGATTAGTCTGGAAGGAATGGTATCATATACCACCCCATTTGATCAGCCTGCCATTTGATCCTGTCTAACCACAGACATGTCTTCAACATCGGCCTTGGTTACTCTAGTCAAGGTCCAAGTGTTAGCCCCACATTAATCATTCAAGCGTTTCTTTTGAGGACTGCAGCTTCTGTATCCTCTTCTGAAAAATGCCTGGCCTCATAGGATCTCAGTAGGATTGGAAGTTCCAAAATGCTTCCCTGTCTTCTATCTGACAGAGCTAGTATGACAGCACTGAAGTTCATCTCTTGGAAACTAACTTTCTGGTGGACATAATCTTTGAGGACAGGATCTCAGTGCTTTAGGCCATCCTTGTTAACCTTGTTAAGGGATTATGTGTGTTTTTTCCACATTGATCTGGTACTCCTTAAAACTAATAACCAAGCATTACCATATTGAGGTCAGAGTGAATGCAACACCAGGGCAGTTAGTTATTTAGCTCAGTATATATCATGTGATACATTCTATGAAGGTAAAACCAAACAAGATTTATGAGCATTTACATGACATTAGGGAAAAAAATTCAATACTTCATTATATAAACATTCTGTGAGTTGCACCAACTTTAAAAGAATGGTTATTTTTATTATTAGAATTTGTGTCAACAGTTTGCAAGGAGCTTGGAAATGTGTTTTAGAATTGAAGGAAATGGTTTGGCAATTGAGGTTGAATTCAACTGTTTTTCCAGGATTAAATTAGAACATGTATTTAATACCAGTTTTAAAACTGAAATTCTTTAATTGTATTTAGATTTTTTGTGTATATTGTGTAATTGTTTGAATATCATATGATGAAACATTTATATTTTTAGTTTATTAAATATGATTGTTTATGGTGATTGCTGCATTTTGTTACTCGACTAATTGTGTTTATAAGTGAGGTAACAATGGGAATAATGTCAGTTTTGATAAAGTCCTTGATTGTTGTCTGAAAGCACTCAACTGATTAAATATCTTGACTTTGACTGCTCTGGACTGTTTTTCTTTTGATTTGCGGCTCAGGACAAATGTCTTTATTTGATGGACAAGATTAATGCATCCTTGCCCCTTCATCAGTCTCACAACTGGTGACTGAGTTTGCTTATCTCCGTTTTGTGTTGTTTACACTTCGAGCACCCACTAGTCTGTTCTCGTTTTAGTTGAAATAGGTGTTGTCAGAACAGTTAGGCTGGAATTTAATACTTTATAAGCTGTGCATTTGTCTGTGGGTGAAAATAAGCTGGCTCAACATTATTTGTCCCCCTTTCCAAACCCTACTGTTTTAGATTACAGTGAAGCAAAAATTAAAACTGCTAGCATACACCCAGTTGAATTTTGTATAAAAATAGAACTTATTCATACATAAGAAATACATTATTAACTTTAATTTAGAGTTGGCATCAATCAGTAAAATTAAATTCTTGTGCACCATAATAGCCAGAAAAAACATCATATTGCTTATAGTAGTTCCTGGCAGTATGGTAAGGTATGCAGCATACCATTTAGTCAGTGTTCAGCCTGTACTTAAGATGTTTGGTCCTCGATGGGCACTGTGAAATAGTCCTGCATTCTCTATCCAGTCTCGATCCACAAAACTGATAATTCCTGACACTTTAGCCTACAACAGGAGTCAGCATCAAAGTCCAGTTCATTGTCAGAAAGTTATGGTTAAATGCCCCTGTCTGGCATGGTCCAGTTTCCCTCACCGAGAATGGATCCACCTTTGAGATTTAACAGTCTCAAATTGGTTAGATGCAATATGACAGTCTTTGGTTACTTTTCCAGTGGGTATAGATCTATGTCAGTCCCATTTGCAAAACCCTGTCAGTGTCTGTCTGCTTGTCAACTGGCAGCAAATGGCCATCCAAGTATGACTGGAGCAAGAATGCAAATATCTGAAAGTCTGAAGTCTCTGAGTTGACTATTGACTGCTACAAAGTTAGCCTGATTGAACCGAAAAATTACTCCAAACATCACTGAATTCAGTTCCAGTGCAGTATATATCTTTTCAGGACAGAGAGGGTTTGGAATTTCTTTGTTCTGTCTTTGCAGTTGATGGAAACCCAGTCTTTTTCTTTGCATTTTATCTTACCTTAGTACATTATCTATTTGATTAACAACATGTCCAGAAAGAGCAGGGAATTGTGGATATCACTTTCTTTATATCCTGTGAGTTTTTCCTGACCTATCGACACCTTAATATCCAAGAAACAATTGTATGTAGTTTCCTGTATCATCTCGGTTGTTTTGTGTGTTGATGGCATTTTTTGAACTGTACAGAAGACAGTTACTCAATTTAGATGTTAGGCAGATTTTTAGCAGACTGGGGCCATGTATTGGTCTTATGTGACATGCTTGTTTCTGAACATTCCAGAGGCTTGCCTTTTGTTAAAGCCAGGACACATCTTTTAAATACTATGGACCTCTTTTTTCAGTGTTTTTGTTACATGCCATGCTAGATAAAAGTAAAATTAATACACAGCCATATACTAAGGCAGAATTAATAAATGCAATAAAGACACACTAGCAAAGGCACTGTGCATGCAATGCGATATGGCATCAACAGCAATAACAGCTATAGTAGTAATAGTAATACTAATAGCCATGGCTAATAATAATGGTGAAAAAACAAAATCCAGCAGTCAATTCCAACACAAGGGCTCCTAAATTCTACTTTTATTTCAAAAACTGTTGTAAACTTGTCAAAAAACAATGAAACTATTCAACATACCACTGAACGGTTGAGTGCTTCCGTCTTGATGAATTGACATCATCAGAACCATCAGTCAGTCATACAGTCCTATAAATAATATTTTACACTTCCACACCCTTTAAAAACAACCAGTGCTAGACAGAGGCACAATAAACTAACCATAAAAGGACTATATTCTGTGACCTTCTATTCATAGGCACAGTCTACAAATCTATAAGGGTGGCGAAAGCCAAACGCACTCTGGCTAGGCTTGTAAATGCCCTAGGGCAGATAGCCTAGTCTTAACCTATGAACCTATGATAGCTGTTGTATATAAAAAAAGACACATCTACAAATGCTCCATTAATTGTAAGCATGAAGTTGTAAAAAAGTGAGTTTAAAAACTCATAAAAATACTTAACCCACCATCAGAGAATCAGCCTCCGATCTCCGACATGACAAGCAGGGATAATCATCACCGTACTAATTTTGAGACGCACTACAAATACAAAGATTAGTGGAATGATATAATATACAAGAATGGCAAGTTATAATTAAATTTACAACTTGCTTGCTGATTTCTTAAATTCACTATGTAATGAAAAATTTTCATTCAAGCCTGGTGGATGTGTAGCATCCAGCATAAGCTGCCAATGCAGTTCCCTGTTCAGCAGCTTAGTCAAGTTCTTTGTTAGGTAAAGGGAGTTGTTACAGAAGTCTAAATGAGAATTGACTAGGGCTTGTGAAATCACAGGATGGTCCTCAGACACAGTTAATGAGGACAATGTTCCTTGAGTTGAAAAACGATAACCAGATGACAGGTGGCACCTGATCCAGGAAGAGTGGATAGACCATTTGGTGCACAGGGTGAGCCAAACTGTTTCCCAGAGTAAGTAACCACTGGGCCAACAGTTCGGCTTTGTGATCATTCGTTCATGTGAAGATTCGGCATTCTCGGCTCGGTTATATGGTCTTCGGTTATGTGAAATTTAATTTATGTAAAGTAGGCACCTGAAGTTTGCTCCTTGTAACACGTTTTAATAGTCGATACTAGTTCAGTGAACACTGGATCTTCCTAGCAATATGTGTTTTTTTGTCTGCTAATGGCACACCGGCATAATAAATACTAGACACTTAGTGTGTTTACTGTTAAGCAACAGGGGGGTGTTCTAATAGACAATGTAGGCTGTTCCTCTGAGTGCCTTATTTCAGTTATAAAATGACACCAAAACATAACAAATAAATGCAAAGTGTATGCAAGTAAGCAACGGAAGAAATCAAAAATTATTGGGGAAAAAATAAGAAAAGAAAATAGTCCCTTGGATTATTTTGCTTCTGACAGTATGAGTCATACTAAGTTAATATCATATGCTCAGGGTTTGATTTTTTCTTTTAGAATGGGAAATTTGGCTAGGCTTAAAATGGCCCACAAGGACAGATAATTTAGTATGAATCTATGAACTTATACACACACACACACACACACACACACACACACACACACACACACACACACACACAATTCTTTTGTTAAGGTAAAAAAACAAACCTATGCTCAGCTTCTGAGAGACTTGGTTAGCTACAATCACCTGCATTAGAAGCTGAAGTTAAGTACAAATTTGCAGTTTTAAAAGCACTGTACTTCATTTTTTCTATTAACTAATTGTGCGTTTCACTAAATGTAGTGTGCTGTGTGTCTCCCTGCTATAAGAGGTGGTGGTGGTCTTCTCACTTCTTTGTTATCTGATATTTAACTGTTAGCCTAGAGGGCTTCCTCTGTACTTTTAAGTGCTAGCCACAAAGCTTGAGAATTCATTTTATGCTCTACTTCTGAGAGACTTGGTTGGCTACAATCACCTGCATTAGAAGCTGAAATTAAATAAAAACATACAGTTTTAAAAGTTCTGTATTTCATTTTTTATGTTACCTAATTGTGTGTTTTACTGACTATAGTGTGCTATGTTTCTCTCCCCTATAAGAGGGAGTGGTGGTCTCCTCACGTCTTTATCTGATATTTAACTGTTAGCCTAGAGGGCTTCATCTGTACTTTGTGCTAGCCACAAAATTTAAGAATTAATTTTATGCTCAACTTCTGAGAGACTTGTTTGGCTACAATTATCTGCATTTGAAGATGAAGTTAAGTAAAACTTGCAGTTTTAAAAGTACTGTATTTCAAGTTCTGTATTTAATTTTTTCTGTTACGTAATTGTGTGTTTCACTGAATATAGTGTGATGTGTGTCTCTCTGCTGTAAGAGGGGGTGCTGGTCTTCTCACATCTTTGTTATCTGATATTTAACTGTTAGCCTAAAGAGCTTCTTCTGTTCTTTAAGTACTAGCCACAAAGTTTGAGAATTCATTTTATGCTCAACTTCTGAGAGACTTGTTTGGCTACAATCATCTGCATTTGAAGATGAAGTTTAAGTACAAACTTGCAGTTTTAAAAGTACTGTATTTCTTTTTTTCTGTTACCTAGTTGTGTGTTTTACTGAACATAATGTGCTGTGTCTCTCTCTGCTATAAGAGGGGGTGGTGGTCTTCACACTTTTTTATCTGATATTTAACTGATAGCCTAGAGGGCATCCTCTGTACTTTTAAGTGCTAGCCACAAAGATTGAGAATTCATTTTATGCTCAACTTCTGAGAAGCTTCATTGGCTAGAATCACCTGCATTAGAAGATGAAGGTAAGTACAAACTTGCAGTTGTATTTCAAGTTCTGTATTTCATTTTTTCTGTTACATAATTGTGTGTTTCACTGAATATAGTGTGCTGTGTGTCTCTCTGCTATAAGAGGGGGCGGTGGTCTTCTCACTTCTTTGTTATCTAATATTTAACTGTTAGCCTAGAGGGCTTCCTCTGTACTTTAAGTGCTAGCCACAAAGCTTGAGAATTCATTTTATGCTCTACTTCTGAGAGACTTGGTTGGCTACAATCACCTGCATTAGAAGCTGAAATTAAATAAAAACATACAGTTTTAAAAGTTCTGTATTTCATTTTTTATGTTACCTAATTGTGTGTTTTACTGAATATAGTGTGCTGTGTGTGTCTCTCTCTCTGTTATAAAAGGGGGTGGTGGTCTTCTCACGTCTTTGTTATCTGATATTTAACTGTTAGCCTAGAGGGCTTCCGCTGTACTTTAAGTGCTAGCCACAAAGTTTGAGAATTCATTTTATGCTCAACTTCTGAGAGACTTGTTTGGCTACAATCATCTGCATTTGAAGATGAAGTTAAGTACAAACTTGCAGTTTTAAAAGTACTGTATTTCAATTTTTTCTGTTACCTAATTGTGTGTTTCACTGAATGTAGTGTGCTGTGTGTGTCTCTGCTGTAAGAGGGAGTAGTGGTCTCACTTCTTTGTTATCTGATATTTAACTGTTAGCCTAGAGGGCTTCCTCTGTACTTTACGTGCTAGCCACAAAGTTTGAGAATTCATTTTATGCTCAACTTCTGAGGGACTTGGTTAGCTACAATCATCTGCATTAGAAGATGAAGTTAAGTACAAACTTGCAGTTGTATTTCAAGTTCTGTATTTCATTTTTTCTGTTACCTAATTGTGTGTTTCACTGAATGTAGTGTGCTGTGTGTCTCTCTGCTATAAGAGGGGGTGGTGGTCTTCTCACTTCTTTGTTATCTGATATTTAACTGTTAGCCTAGAGGGCTTCCTCTGTAATTTAAGTGCTAGCCACAAAGTTTGAGAATTCATTTTATGCCCAACTTCTGAGATACTTGGTTGGCTACAGTCACCTGCATTATAAGATGAAGTTAAGTACAAACTTGCAGTTTTAAAAGTACTGTATTTCATTTTTTCTGTTACCTAATTGTCTGTTTCACTTAATATAGTGTGCTGTGTGTCTCTCTGCTATAAGAGGGGGTGGTGGTCTTCTCACTTCTTTGTTATCTGATATTTAACTGTTAGCCTAGAGGGCTTCCTCTGTAATTTAAGTCTTAGCCACAAGGTTTGAGAATTCATTTTATGCCCAACTTCTGAGATACTTGGTTGGCTACAGTCACCTGCATTTGACGCTGAAATTTAGTAAAAACTTGCAGTTTTAAAAGTTCTGTATTTCATTTTTTTTCTGTTACCTAATTGTGTGTTTCACTGAATATAGTGTGCTGTGTCTCTCTCTCCTATAAGAGGGGGTGCTGGTCTTCTCACTTCTTTGTTATCTGATATTTAACTGTTAGCCTAGAGGGCTTCCTCTGTAATTTAAGTGCTAGGCACAAAGTTTGAGAATTCATTTTATGCTCAACTTATGAGACACTTGGTTGGCTACAATATGCATTTGAAGATGAAGTTAAGTACAAAATTTAATCTTTTCTGTTACCTAATTGTGTGTTTCACTGAACATAGTGTGCTGTGTGTCTGTCTGCAATAGGAGGGGGTGGTGGTCTTCTCACTTCTTTGTTATCTGATAATTAACTGTTAGTCTAGTGGGTTTCCTCTGTACTTTAAATGCTAGCCACAAAGTTTGAGAATTCATTTTATGCTCAACTTCTGGGAGACTTGTTTGGCTATAATCACCTGCATTTGAAGATGAAGGTAAGTTCAAACTTGCAGGTTTAAAAGTTCTGTATTTCATTTTTTCTGTTACCTAATTGTGTGTCTCACTGAATATAGTGTGCTGTGTGTCTCTCTGCAGTTAATTCCCCACCCACCATCCCTGTTCTTGTTTTGGTGTTAGTGTTGATGGCTCTGGAATTGCCCGCCTCTCCTAATAAGTCTGTCTTTGAACACTCCTCCTGAGTCCATCTCATTTGCACACTTTGAGTACAGTGAGATCATATTCTGGGTCTAGTGTTCGCTCTACTTAATACAGAGAGAAGATCTTAGAAGGCCAACCCACTTATGTTCTTCCTTCCTCACTCCTTGCACTTTATTAACAAAAAAAATGTTGCACTTTATTCATCTGATTTTACTGTATTTGTGTCTCCTCCTACTTTATTTTGCTTTTGCCTCTTCTTAAAAGTACTCATTTTTATTTATTCTGCTACATTTATTACTGCTTGGTAGTAGCCTCATTTAATTATAACTGTTATTCTAAGACTTTTGTTTAAGTACTTGGGTTTCATACCGGTTGTTTTACATTAAGAAGGTCTGTGGTCTGCACTGTTGTGGCAGAACAGATAGCTTACATCCTTCTAAGCTGGAAATTGCTGATTGAAGGCTCAGTGTCTGCTATTCTAAAAGTATATTAATTCTGGTTTAAGCACTTGGGCTTCAGGCCAGTTATTCTACATTAAGAAAGTTTGTGATCTGCACTCATGAGAGGAAAGGCTGGATTCTGCCCTTCTGAGCTGGGAGTTTCTAGTCACAGGCTTAATGTTCCTGCTTATTTGAACTGTTTCTTTCTCAAATTGGTGCGCCTTGTTGCTGTAGCATACACCAGATTCAGTCCTGCTGAATCTAGCTTTGTTTGTATAACCTGAGCACTGATCCAATCCATCTTTTTTTTGACAAAGGTTCCCCTGCACCCTAGTAGCAGGAGTGTGCAGTTAGAACTTGTCTGATTGATGACTGCTGTAACAGGGCTCAGTTTTGAGCTTTTTTCTGGTTAATTGGGTAACTTGTTTAAATCAGTTTGTTTGTTTTTTATTATTTTATATATATAAAAAAATTTCACTTCATTCATCTGCTTTTACCGTATTTGTGTTTCTTCCTACTTTATTACTAGGGGCATTGACTACAACTCTGATCTGAGATATATAACAATAAGTATCCTTTTCTGTGCATTTAAAGTGTTTTTTTTTTTATTGTATCTGCCTTATTTTCTGAAAAAAAATATATACTTGTTTCCCGCCTTTCTAAGCTAATATAGTCCAGTTTTCAGGTTATTGCTGAATTCAGGGCTGTGTTACAAATCTTTGTGTTTGCCCATACCTTACTTGGATAGAAGGACGTTTCTCTGTTCACCTGTGAGAGAGAGGATCTTTGAGCAGCCTATCTGTCCCTGGAGGAGTGGTTTCAACCCAGAAATTAATAGCTTATTGGCCTTTTTGGGCTAATTTCTATCTCTTTCATTTCCCTGCTATAAAAAAAAGCATTTGCCTGGTTTTGCGCGCCGGGCAGAACTGGTTAGCTAGGGTACAACTATTCCCGGCTCCACAAAGTCTCCTCTTCAAATTTTCCCCTTGGAGCTAGACAAACTTTCAAATTAAGCACTCAAGCCATTCATTTCTCAGCCTGGCACTTGCTCAAAACTCATAGCAAGCACTTATAAAACCTTAACACTTGACCCCCCTATACTGTTCAGAAGGACAAGTCTCTATTCGACCTTATCAGCCGCTCAGTAAAACAGTTCACTGTACCTATCCAGGCATGTCCAAAGGGCTGTTTCAGGGTTACTCTCCAGTCCAACTGGCAAATCTGGGCATTTTGAGGCAGTGTTACAACTGCCTTATGTACGCAGACAACCCTCTCCTGCTACCACCAAACACTAATACATGCGAGAGATGCAATTATACAGCCAAACTGGAGGCTAAGCTCTCTCCACTCAAGACTGGATCAGACAGTCAAGAGGAGAAGGGAAACACTTGCATCACACCACCAGTCTCACATAGACCCATTAAACCAGCAACAGCAAAAAACGCACATAAATACAAGAAAACATACTCGGAGGCTGTAAATAAAAATCTGCAAAAGCAATAGAGACCTCCAAAGCAGACATCCAAGGAATCTCCACCCCCCCCCCCAACACAAACCATGAAGCACATACTTCACAAAACCAGTGTGCCAAGCAATCACAGCCCTTAAGGCAAAATAACATACCAAACATACTAGTAATAGGTGACTCTATAGTCAGGCACACTGACGTCCCACTCACCACGCTGAATAAGGTGAAGGTTACTGTTAGCTGCGTGTCTGGTGCCAAGATCCGCCACATAACACAAGCACTCAGGTCACTCCAGAACAAGCACAAATACGACTCTGTCATTGTCCATGTTGGTGTGAATGACCTAAGCCGTACCTCCCTGGACTACATGAAAAGAGACATGGAAGAGCTCTCTGATCATGTAGCCCAGGCCGGTATGACCCTGACCCTGAGTAGCATCCTGCCCTCACCAAGAATGATACCATGGTATAAAGACAAAATTATCAATTTTAACAATTGGCTAAGTTTCTGGTGTCATTCAAGGCGGATCCAGTGTCTGTCTGCCTGGGATGACGTGCTCGACAAGCCATGCTGCTTCACTAGAGATGGCTTGCACCTGTCACCCTTAGGCTTTCGAATACTGGCCAAGGCTCTTGTTACCCCCATAGTGCCTTTTTTAGGCAAGGCTCAAAAGACAAACCCACTGCCACTGCCATAAATAGCACAAGTAACAAAACCTGAGGGTAGTGCTACTCAATGCCAGAAGTCTAAACCTCAAAATGCACGCACTCGAGGCACTCCTCAGTATGGAGAAAATTAATATATGTGCAGTAACAGAAACCTGGTTTAAGGCTCCAGAGAGCACCCCAGCACTACCAGGCTACAACTCATACCATATATTTCGGCCACAGAACCCGTACCGAAATACAAAAGGCAGAGGCGTATCCATATTCATCAAGGATACCCACACCTCCAGGTTAGTGGCACAGCACAATGCTTCAGAGATCATTCACGTGCAACTAACAATGGGCAAACTGCCGTTCACATTGCAGCTTGCTACAGATCACCCACCATGTCCCAGGACCCCCATTCAGCGTTTCTGCAAACACTGGAAAACATAAAGGTCCTGCCAAGCACTCTAATATTGGGAGATTTCAGTTACCCAAACATTAAGTGGGAGTGCACTCCCACCAGAGGTGACAACATATTGGACCTGGTCATCACCAACATGGGCGACCGGTGTTCCACACTGGTGGTCAACCCCTCGCTGGTTAGATCTGACCATAAACAAATCACTCTGGATATCCACATTCCGCCCCCACCCCCGGACAAGGAAACCACCATGAAAAACTTTTTGAAAGCAAACTTCACTTTACATAATACCGAGGTGGAAAGTTTCAAAGCCTCCATGCTTAAGGATAACACTGTCCAAGCTGCAAAATTCTTTACTGATGCATTCTGTGGCACCTACAAGAATGCATGGATCATGCTATCCCAGGCAAAATCAAGACTCACTCCACCAAGAAAAGGAAACCAGTCTGGTGGACCCCTGCCATAAACAAGCTATACAATAGGAGGAAACTAGTACAGAAAAAAGTAAAATGCCAAGAAGGGAAGACATCCCTGATCAGTATCCGCAAGAAACTACGACCCCTCATAAAATCATCCAAGGCGAGCTTTGAAAGAAAAATTGCCAAGGACTCCAAAGATAACCACAAGGCATTCTTTAGCTATGTCAAGAATCTAAGTGCCAATTCTCAGATCTGCTCGGAGTTAGTGCAGAATGGCACAAAATACACTGAACTGACCGATATCGCCAACATCTTGGCAGACAGTTTCAGTGCAAACTTCACCCCCTTCTCACCCCCAAAAGAGGCCCGTAACCATGCCAGAATAATGTAGAGCCCCTGAAATTACAGACACTCAGGTTAAAACAGCCCTCTCCAAAGCCAAAAACACAGCATTAGTGGGACTGGACGGTGTCCCAGGCTGCGTCCTGCATGAGCTGAAAGATAAACTAATCCCTCACCTAAACACACTGTTCAAACTCAGCCTCTCCACAGGCTGCGTACCCATAGAGTAGCGCACACTAACGGTTATTCCACTCCACAAAGGTGGAGCTACAGCAGACCCTGGGAACTATCGCCCTATAAGCCTGACTAGCTTGGTCTGCAAGCTTATGGAGCGCATCATCATGGAACTCATTAACAGAGACATTGGGAACCTCCAAACACTGGACCCTACCCAGTTCGGCTTTGTTAAGGGCCAGTCATGCCTCCTAAACCTGGTGGGACTTCTTTCAGACAGTTAACAAGGCTATAGGTGAGGAAAAGGTGGTACACACAGCCTACCTAGACCTTGCAAAGGCCTTCAACACCATTCCCCATTCTGGTATTATAGACAAGCTCACCAGCCTGAACATAAACCCCTACGTCACAAGATGGGTTGCCAACTGGCTCATGGACAGAACCCACATGGTGAGAGTTGCGGGAGCTAGGTCAGATTCAAAACTGTTGCAAGTGGCATTCCACAGGGCTCAGTCCTAGGACCCCTCCTGTTCAACATATACTTCTCAGAGGTACAGGCAAGCACAGGAGGACTATGGCTGACCATGTTCGCAGACGGCTGCAAACTAGGGGTTATAATTGATTCTCTGGCTGACACAGATATCCTCCAAAAGGGTCTCACTGAGACAGATACTTGGTGTGAAAATCATGGCCTCAAGCTAAATGCCAAAAAGTGCATAGTCATCCCCTTTGGAAAAAACAAAGTACCCACAAACTACCACATAGGTGGTAGTCCCCTAAATATGGAAAACGTAATAAGGGATCTGGGGACCCAAGTAGATAGTAATCTCTCCTTTGATAATCACATTGCCAAAGTGGTTAGAAAATCCTTATATGTGGCCCACCTAATCACAAAAGGGTTTGCATCCAGATCAAAAGAGGTCATTGTGCCCCTCTACTCATCACTCATCAGACCTATCATAGAGTACAACGCCCCATTCGGGATGTACCTTACAAGACACCTGCAACAGCTGGAAAGACCACAGAAGTACCTCACCAAGAGGATTACTGGCCTCAAACAGATGTCTTATGCAGCTCGACTGAAGAAAGTCCAGCTGTACTTGGTTGCATACGTCTACTCAGAAGTGATCTATGCCTGACATACAAGGTCATGTCCAACCCAGAATTGATGGACATGCTCCACCTAAAGAAAACCTTATCCCCTCGAGCCACATGCTCTAGGGATCTAAACCTCACCACAACAATAAATCGGATGTGCTGGAGATATAGATTCCTGTTCCAGAGACTTCCCATGCTTTGGAACAAGATTCCAGTCTACATTAGGCAGAGCTCCTCGCTAACACTCTTCAAGAGAAACCTTGACGAGTGGATGGGAAACAGAAAGTTTACCCCGGGGATCACTTCAATGGCTCTGCTGGACAGAGGCACAGGGAAGTAATGTAAAGGGGGCGGAGAAAGCCAACACATTCGGGCAGGTAGCCTATTAGCTACCTATGAATCTATAGGTATATATCCAGTTCTAATGCTAGTCATCAATAAAGGAAGTGTCTGAGCTAAAATTAGCTTAATTTTAATTATAACACACATTTTATACATAATCCTAAATATCAAAACTGAATAATTATTTGTATATTGCGGTATATATACCTATCTTATTTTATGATACTCATCAGCTGTTTAAACATCAAAGAAAGAATAAAGGTTTCCAAAGCCCTACAGCAATCTCTTGCTCAGACATACAGTATAATACTTTGGGCAGGGTCTATATCAGCTTATCAAAAGCTGAAAAGAGCGAAGGCTCTTTGATTGAACCCTAAATGTTGAATAACCTAAATAGCAAAGATATGGAACAGCAATTTTTTTCCCAGGGATAAAAATTGCTGTTCCGCAAAAACAAAAATAAATAAAACAAATGAAAACACAACATGAAGTGCTAAATATTTCGCCCTGGCCCTTCACCATACCTCTCAACTGTCCAGATTTTTCCAGATTGTCAGAGTTTCACCTCATAAAATAAGTGGTTTTCTGGCAAAATCAGTGAAGATTGAACTCCTTAAATAAGAACATAAATTCTTGTTTGAGGCTTCATTTCCTCCAGTAAATGCATACTAACACAAATCATGTTATTCCAGTATCTTTCTAAGCTACCTTTTTTAAGAGCAGTATTTAAAACCTGTCATTATTTGGGCCTTTGACCCCATTATTTTAGATTTTGTACAGATTTTCTTGCCTTGAGAGGTTGAGAGGTACCCCCCCCCCCCCCCATCCAGACACTGCTTTCATGAGAGGCAAAGACGAAAGTTACTTTTTCCAATGACCAAGAAAAGACTAGTAATATAAGTTTGGAAGGAGTGGGGGTGGCTTGCCCCCACATTGGGGATGCAGAGGAGGGAGCCACCCTGCCCCCGCAAAAATACTTAAATTTTAGTGAGCCTGATCATCAGGAGTTTAATTTTTCGTTAGTTGTAGTGGAAGGATTTACTGTATCCTTGTATTAAAATCAAGAAGAATATGCATTAAAGTTATGCTTGGCTTTGCTGCATTGCTGTCTTTCAAGAAGTGCAGCTTCAGTGTTTGCTTTTAGTTTGTCCATGTATCGACAAGCATTTTACTGACATCAAAATTAAACATTTCCCCCAATGATCGTGCTATCCCAAACAGAACCAAGATGCTATCCTCCAAAAAAGGAAGCCAATCTGGTGGTCCCCTACCATAAACAAACTGTACAACAGAAGGAAGAAACTGTTGCAAAAAAGAGTAAAATCCCATGATTGGAGGAACTCCCTGGTCAGCCTCAATAAGAAGCTGAGATCCCTCATAAAATCCTCCAAAACTAGTTATGAAAACAAAATCGCCACTGATTCTAAAGACAACCATAAAACATTCTATAGGTTGTTCTGATGAAGTCATATTTTTTCATGAAAGCACTCAACATGATTATTTGTGGACTCTTTTACTCATTATTTTATTAAACGAAGTATCCTATAGTCCTTTTGTTGCATTTTTTGGTTTTTAGTTTTTTTTTTCTTTCTATAGCTATGTCAAGAATCTCAATGGCAACACTCAGATCTGCTCTGAGTTACAGCACAACGGCACTAAATATACAGAACCAACTGATATTGCTAACATTACCCCTCTCTCACCCCCTAAAGGGCCCATCTCTATACTGGAGGAATACAAAGTTCCTGTAATCATGGCTGCACAGGTAAATAAAACACTCTCCAAAGCCAAGAACACAGCATCCATGGGACCTGACAACATCCCAGGCTGCGTTCTACATGAACTACACAACGAAATTGGCACCCCACCTAAGTACCATTTTCAATTATAGCCTCACCTCAGGCTTTGTGCCCACCGAATGGCACACAGTAATGGTTATCCCACTCCACAAAGGGGGAGCCACCATGGACCCTGGGAACTACCACCCCATTAGCCTGACAAGCCTGGTCTGTAAAGCTATGGAACGTATCATCATGGAACTTATAAACAATGACATTGGTAATCTCCAAACTCTGGATCCTACCTACTTTGGGTTTGTAAAAGGCAGATCATGTCTCCTAAACCTGATAGACTTCTTTGAAGTGGTCACCAAAGCTGTAGATGAGGGTAAGGTGGTTCACACAGCCTATTTAGATCTCGCCAAGGCTTTCGACACCATCCCCCAGTCTGGAATTGTAGATAAACTCACTAAACTAGGTATAGATCCCTATGTCATAAGATGGGTTGCCAACTGGCTCACTGACAGAACCCACACTGTGAAAGTAGCAGACTGTAAATCCAACTTCAGACCAGTGACAAACGGAGTACCACAGGGTTCAGTCCTGGGTCCTCTCCTGTTTGTTATCTACTCCTCTGAAGTACAGGCTAACACAGAAGATCTTTGGCTAACAATATTCACAGATGACTGCAAACTAGGAGCCATAATCAAAACTCCTAATGATGTGGACATCCTACAAAAGGGCCTCACTGAGACAGATGCCCGATGTCAAAGCCATGGCCTCAAGCTCAATGCCAAAAAGTGCATTGTCATCCTTTTAGTAAAAACTCTGTACCCATGAACTACCACGTAGGCAGGTGGTCTACTTAACATCGAAAGTGTAATAAGAGACCTTGGGACACAGGTTGATAGTAGTCTCTACTTTGATAATCAAATTGCCACAGTAGTCAGGAAATTCTTCTACGTGGCACACCTCATCACAAAAGGTTTCTCATCCAGGAAAAAAAGAGGTCATTGTTCCCCTCTACTCATCACTCATTAAACCCATTATAGAGTGCAACACCCCTTTTGGTATGTCCCTCACAAGACTTCTACAACAATTGGAAAGGCCACAGAAATACCTCACAGAGGATTACCGGCCTCAAACAGATGCCCTACACAGAATGTCTCAAAAAACTCCAGCTTTACTCCGTCGCATATCGCCTACTCAGAGGTAATCTCTGCCTAACATACAAAGCTATGTCAAATCCAGAGTTGTTGGATGTGCTCCACCTAAAGAAATCCCAATCCCTCCGAGCTACACGCTCTAGGGACCTAAACCTTGTCACCACAATAAACAAAACATGCTCGAGGGATAGATTCCTGTCCCAGAGACTTCCCATACTGTGGAACAAACTACCTATCTATATCAAACAAAGCTCCTCATTAGCACTCTTCAAGAAAAATCTTGATGATTGAATGGGAGATAGGAAATTCACCCGGGATCACTTCTGTGGCTCTGCTCAACAGGGGCACAGGAAAATAATATTCTTGGGTAGTGAAAGTCAGGGTACCGTTTGGCTAGGCGTATATAGGCCCTAGGGCCAATAGTCTAGTACCTACCTATGAACCTAAGACTTCTTCAGTAGTTTGTACATCTATGACAAGCACTCAAATGACACCAAAATGAGTTATTTCCCCCAAAGATCCCTTCAGCAGTCTGTTCATATGTGCACTAGCACTCAAATGGCACCAGAATGAAACATTTCCCCAGTGACCCCCTCAGCAGTCTGTCAAGGTATGCACAAGCACTAGAATGAAAAATTTCCATCAATAACCCCCTTCAGTAGTATGACTTTTTCCATGTATGCACCCCAGTAATAGCAGAATGAAAAAGTAACCCCAGCAATCCCTTCAGCAGTTTGCCCACTGTATGTACCCTGCTAATTACTTCAGAGTTTAGACTTTCTCAGACTTCTTTTTTTCTGCAATGTCACTCAGTCTCTCTGCAAGCTGCTGCTGCTGTCTGTCCCTGACCCCCTGAAATATAGCCAACTCTCTAAAAAAAATTTTATTTTAAATAAATGCACTGACAGTGTGCAATTTCGATTAACAAAAAAAAAAAAAAAAAAAAAAAAAAAACAACATCTCTCAGTTTGCTGTGACTGGCAAAGTTGTAGCTCCAACTGTCTTAATTGCACAGCAGCACTGCCCCCCTGTACCTGCACAGCCAATAACAAGTCTTTGTGGTGTGGTGCCCATGCAAGATGATGTAAGCAGGGTAGGAGGCATGCAGGAGCATTTCAGATGTCCATTTAGGACGTTTTATTGTCATTTTCCTTATAGGGAAATTTAAAAAAAATTGATTACTCGTACTTTTTTTTTTTTTTTTAGTTTGATTGGGTGTGCAAATTGCACCCTGGACAAGACAGCACCCAGTATGATTGCCCTGTTCATCCCACACTAGCTATGCTAGTGTCTGATCTCCCAAGTCAGTATTTCATCAATAACCACACTAAGACGTTTAACCTTAACCACGAATTCCAGGTTGTCAGTACCATAAATGATGGTGAGAGTTCCTGAAGTGCCATGAGTAGCAACAGCTGTTGTCTTGGAGATGTTGAACTCTGGATAATCACAGTTTATCTAATGTTGGTGCTGTCTAGTTACCACAGGAATATGCCCATGTACATTTTATCTTGAGGAACAGAGAGTTAGAGTTGTGTATCAGTCACACAGCAGCACTATCGAATGCCTTTGCCCCACATATGTATATATACACATATATATATATATATATATATATATATATATATATATATATATATATATATATATATATATATATATACATACATACATACATACAGAGAGCAACAAGAGACTTAAAGTTGAACCTTACCAGTCATCAGAGAGAACAGGGTTAACTGGGCAAGTTGTTCGTCGTATAGTACCTGTTAGGTATGTTCAGAGAGTTTTTTTTTTTATTTTATGTACACTTTCCTTGCTGGGTTAGTCCCGCTAGGCTGATGGAATCTTTTCAGGGGAACCCTAGGTGGTATTCATAGTGACCAGGACACATTTAGCCATGGCACTGGGTAACTTTTCTTACTTTTTTGAAGACGTATCATGGGATATTTTACATTCATCTGTAATATCACCAACTCAGACAGATGGGACCTCAGTATAACTTCTCATCCAAAGGACTGATTGGAAGCAAACCCCTTTAGAACAGTACATAGTCCCACAGTATATCTGAAAATGATCCAGTAATGTTATGATGTACCATATAAAATGCAATGGAAAGATCAAGAACTGCCAATATGAAATAATTGCACCAAGTCCTTACCATTAGTAGATCATGCATAAGCTGAGTAAGGACTTAAGGACTGTGTAAGTAATATGTCTAATGTGGGATCTGCACTGGAATAGATCTTGAATTCAGTGGTCCTATAAGACTGAATCGAGCTGTGAGTATACAGTGTTCTCAGCAATTTTGCCAGTAAACAAAATGTTAGCGAAGAGGCAGTAGTTATCCTGGTTCTCTGAATCAAGTGGCGACTTATTCAAGATTTAGTCGACAAGACCCACTTTAAAATAATAGGGAAAACCCACTGCTGAATGAAGAGGAAACAGTCTGACAGATCATGGGCCCAGCATACCAGGGTGAGTAAAATTCAGTCTTGCTGGGCAGGGCTACAGTTCACAGGAGTCATGTCACATGCTAGAAACCAAGGATACCAGAATAATCTGTTAACTCTTGTTCACACCAAGAGCAAGGCAGAGAGGCTGTAGCGCCTGTAGACACCATAATCTTCTGAATTCCTAGAAGTGGCAGCTTTACTCAGGGATTCCTGCTTAACTGTAAAGAACCAGGCATTTAGCTCAACTTCCTCAGAAGAAGGCACTCTGCAAATGGAAAGATGGACCAAGTTACCTAGCATGTCGACCACCCAAAAGAGAGTAGCTGGTTGGTTCGATGCAGCAGAGATCTTCCTAGAGAAGGGATATTGCCTTCTTGGTGAAGTTTTCTGCTTGATAAGTAGCAGAGTTGCAAGCTTGAAGTGAAAAAGGGTGATGTAGCTTCATTTATATTCATGCCTTCACTTGTAATGCTCTTTTGTCCAAACAATGCTCCTGTCAGTTGCAGTGAAAAAAAATGAACACTCCTGGAGTTTTTGTAGTAATGCTAGTTAGTGTTAGTTTCACAAAACAGCAGATGAAATGAGATGTGCTAAATTGATGATCTTCGCTTGCAAGATGGTGTAGCAGGCTGAATATTTGGCATTTGATGGGCTTCTCATTTAATGGTAACATGTACCAGTCCACTGACACTGCTGTAATAATTTTCAGTGGAAAGAACTGAACAGCAATAGTCTGTAGTAATATCAGTGTTAATTTTATGAGTAGCAGATGTAACAGTGTAAATTTGATGTTAACATTTAGCAGTATAATTTAAGTATATTTCTCAAACTAGACTTGCTCAGGGCAATCCTCATTGTCTTTTGCATACCTTGTTAAACATGTTTTATCGTTGAATTCTTTTCTCTAGCCACCAGTATTGAACTGTTGTACTCTGGCCAGTAGAAGAGTGATTGCCACATCACCCTAATATTCTGCTATAAGACTTAAGTAACATGTTTTAAAAAAACTCAAAATTTTCACGTTTGGTCTTCACTAAAATTAACAAAGGACTTCATGTAATGTTGTGAGGGAGGAAACTGTGTTTAACTCAAAGCTAAAATAAAAAAGTGTAGGGTGGACTTTATGGCACAGAGGGGGTTAAGCCTTGGGTACTATCCAGATTACCTGGATACAGTAGGCAGCCACAGCACTAGAGGAGCTGAATTTAAGGGTAGGAAAAAAGAGAAGTGACTGAGCTTGGTCACCCCTCCTTGAAGGGTGGGAGTGGGTGGGACATGTGTTTGAGACATATGTCTCAATTGTCCAGATTTTCGCAGAATGTCAGGACTTTTGCCTCAGATTTTTGGTCTTGTCCTCTTAAAAATTGTGGATCCAGTGTTGTTTATTTTCGTCCAATTCAACGTATGGATTCTCGAATCTGACCTCGGCACCCACTCTGAAGCTTCTTTCAGTTCCAGGACTCTGACTCCTCCCCTACCCACAATTCCTTGTACTCCACCCTAATATCCCAGATTTCATTTGCCGTTGAAGACTTCAGACATGTTTTCCAGGGCTCCCTTTTCTAGCATGTATCCTTTTTTTTTCTGGGATTCACATTTTTACTTCTTTCCTAATGAGAGTTTCTTGAAGAACTCTTGTTTTTCTATCTTTTCTAATGTGTGTGGTTCATATTTATTTTTTTTTCCATTAGTATACAGTTAGGTAGCTGTAGTATTATGCCATTTATATTTCTTTATACCATCTTTATTCTTCTTGACTCGCTGGCTGTTGCATGTCCCTGGCTACTGCGTCCTATTCCAGTGTCACTCCACTCTGCCAGCCCTGAACTAGTGACTGAGAATCTGTCCTGCCTGAAAGCCAAGAATACATACCTTTTACTGAACCAATTGGACTCCACCCGTACCATAAGATAGAGCAAACTCCTCTCCCTAAGACTCTAACTCTAAAGAACCTAGAAACACTCCACTCTGCTAGCCCTGAACTAGTGACTGAGAATCTGTCCTGCCTGAAAGCCAAGAATACATACCTTTTACTGAACCAATTGGACTCCACCCGTACCATAAGATAGAGCAAACTCCTCTCCCTGAGACTCTAACTCTAAAGAACCTAGAAACACTCCACTCTGCTAGCCCTGAACTAGTGACTGAGAATCTGTCCTGCCTGAAAGCCAAGAATACATACCTTTTACTGAACCAATTGGACTCCACCTGTACCATAAGATAGAGCAAACTCCTCTCCCTAAGACTCTAACTCTAAAGAAAGTATGTGTTACAATGACTGTAGTGTTACTACATTTTACCTATTTAATGCCTTGTAACTGAGGACTGCTCCCTAGCCAGGTCAGCCAGTACACTCACTCTATTCTACCCCCTCCTCCCACACCTCATCACTTTACCTACAAGTTAACTAAGCTGCTTAGTTTTGTTCCCCTCCTCTATTCCTTGAATTTAAAGCACACTAGGAAAGCTTATTTATTTTTGTTTCTATTCTCCTTTTCTAAGGACTCGCCCCACATGTCTATCCCACTGCTCTGATCCACATATTATCTAATAGCTGGGTTGAACTTTTCTCTGTTCTCCCAGTACTGCTCACTCCTCTATTCTTACAACTTCACACTCTCCTCTGGACACATCTTTACCTTACCTCAATAGTCAGCATTTCACTGATTGTTCCTGGGGTCCTTCTCCTTCATTGGCTCTATCCCGCTCCGTTCGCCCTACGGGCTCACTCCGCTCCCCTCCCTGCCCCCTATTCCCACCCGCCCCCATTGCTTCTACATTTATTCATCTAAACCACTCCCCTTCAATTAATACCAATCATAGGAGACCGCACCTTAAGTTCCAGAAACTCCACACCCAATACTCACCTACACTATCCAACTTATTCATCTTAACATTCCACTACTCTCTACACTGACACTATGTCACTATTATCTACCTATTCTCAACGGAATCTCCTACTTCCATACTTCATCACACCTCTTCTTATTATACTTTATCTACTTACTTTCTATGAACACCTCCAGTACATAAACCTCTTCCACCCCACAAAGCAAACCTCCTCAACTCCCATAGCCTACACTCATTCTCATTCAAACACACCTAGTACAATAACCTACCTATCGGCAAAATACCACAGACTAAATCACATTAAATACTATTGGCCTCAAGCCAAGAAATCTCTGTTCCTTACATGTAAACACCTACAAATCACACTTAACTACCAACTCCAATCAATAATAGATGGCGATATCCAACCTAATCCTGGTCCAAGCCCTACACTTCCTACAGTTACCCATATAGCAACCCCTACTACCACCCATTCCCTTATTAGACCTCCCAACTCACTATTAATAGCCCATCTTAATATAAGAAGCATAAATAACAAAGTTGCCCAAATACATGCTCTCATAGATGTACATTCATTTGACATCCTGTGTCTTACTGAAACTTGGCTCAAACCATCTATACAAGACAATGAATTTACTCCACCAGGATATAGCACATTAAGACAAGATCGATTAGCTAAAAAGGGAGGCGGAATAGCAATACTTTACAAGTCTGGACTACAAGTTACCTCAATTGACTCTAAGCCCCCTCCAACTAGTAATGAGGAAATACTTATCTCCAAACTCCAACTCAATAACCATAAATCTATTTATATTATTGCCGTCTATCTTCCCCCAGGGAATAACTCAAACAACCTAGAAAATATCCTGAATTGGCTATCAACCAACAATCCCCAAGAGACAATAGTACTCGGAGACTTTAATATAAATTGGAATAGCTGTACCTCAGAACAACCCTCTACCCATCTTAATTTACATGGCTTTACTCAAACTGTAACCTCCCCCACAAGGACCAATAAACAGAACAACACTGAAAGCACCCTAGACTGGATACGAATAAATAGACATCACCTAAGCTATAAAGTAGGAACTCTCCCTGAGGATATAAGCGACCATGCTCTAACCTTCATAATCAGAGACAAGACTGATATCCAAAATCCAACTACCTATAGAGCAGTGAGGAATAAAACAAAATTTAACCCTGATATTTTCAAAAACGAACTTAGAGCATGCAACTGGGCACCCCTTAAAAGTCTACCCCTAGAGGAAGCAGTAATCTACTTTAACAGTAAATTTCTAAACATTCTCGACCTCCACGCTCCAAAAAGGACCATTAAAATTAGAAACAAACCAGCCCCCTGGCTCTCAAAAGATACAAAACAAAAAATGCTACTTAGAAATAAAATCTGGACCTTATGGCGTACTACCAAAAACCATGAAGATCACATCAAGTTCAGACAGTTAAGAAATGACACAAAAAAATCAATACTGTTAGATAAAAGAAAGTACTACATACAACTCCAAAATACCCAGCAAAGTAACCCCCAAAAATTTTGGGCAGGTATAAATACTCTCTTACACCCAGGTCGTACTGTCACCCCCCCACCTGTAGGTGCAGACCAGGACAATCCAAAGGAAGTAGCAAGAACCTTTAACACCTTCTTCACTGAAACCATTCAGTCTCTTTCCAACCAACTATCTCCCAACAGCTCACCTCTAACATCCCATAATAGTACCTTACCTCCCCCATTTCATCTCAAACCCATCTCTACTTCCCTCATCCGTACCCTCCTACAAAAACTCAAACCTACCACCATTGCTGCCGATCTCCTTCCTGCTGAATATCTACAGAAAGCAGCAGATGCTATCGCCTACCCAGTTTCCATTCTGATTAACAGAACAATCTCTGAAGGTGCAATTCCTAGAACCTGGAAGATTGTACATATTATCCCCCTTCATAAGGGTGGAAACTCTAGGGATCTATCCAATTACAGACCTATTGCCATACTTTCTCCTTTGGCCAAAATCATGGAGAAATGCATTCATATGCAACTGTTAAAACACCTTATAGACAACAACTTGCTAGCTAGCTGCCAACACGGTTTCAGGCCATTTCACAGTACTATTACTGCCCTTTTATCCTTCTCCAACTGTATAAATAAAAACCGCAATAACAACACTCTATCCTCAGCCCTCTTTATTGATCTCTCCAAAGCCTTCGACATGGTTAACCACAAACTTCTCATTAACACACTGAAAAACCTGTCCCTTGATACTCTTTCTTTACAATGGTTTGAATCCTACTTAAGCAATAGGCAACAAGCATTCATGTGGGGGAACAACCTATCTCCCCATCTCCCCAGCTCACTACGTGTCCCCCAAGGTTCTATACTTGGACCACTTCTATTCTCTGTCTTTATCAATGACCTGTACACTGTTATTCCTCAGGCCTCCTTAATACAATATGCTGATGACTCCACATTAATCTGCACAGCCCCAAATCCAGCAGACCTACAATCTCTTACCCAAAAATTGTTTAACACAGTTGAGGATTGGCTACAACATCAATGTCTTATCCTAAATCCTAAAAAAAACAAACTTCTACTTTTTACTCCCACCCATAGACACACACCTCTAAACTTTACTGTCACTTCTAACAACGGAACTATTATATCCCCTGACTCTAACACAAAACTCCTAGGGGTACTAATTCACAATAACCTTAACTTTGAGGCCCACATAAACAATACCATAAAAACAGTTAACAAAAAACTAGGCTCACTATATAGAATCAAATCCTTTCTTACCCCACTCGCTAGATCTACTATTGCCCAGACCCACTTAATCTCTACCCTCCTCTATGCCTCCCCTATTTATACTAACCTCTCAAAAACCAATATGAACAAACTAGTAGTCTCCTACAACAATATTGCAAGATTTGCAACTGGCTCTACATTTAGGACCCACCACTGTATTAATTATAAAAATCTTGGTTGGCTAGAGTTACCCAACCTACTTCTACTTAATCAATTAATAATTGCCTATAAAATCCTGTATCAGCCTAGTAACACACCGATTCTTACCAACCTTATCACTCCCTACAGTAACCTTAATACCCTGCGCTCAGCTACTAAAATGCTAGTACTAACACACAAAGCCAACAACAAGGCAGGGGACTCTCTATTCTCTAACACCATTGGTAAAACCTGGAACTCTCTTCCCAGCGACCTAACCTCACTACCATCACTTACACAATTCAAAATCAGGCTTAAATCCTACCTTAAAACACATTGGCTATGCACCTGTCTTAACCCAGACTAACAACTCTTGTCTTCTCACTAAATTTCTAAATCTTAATGTCTGCATAATCTACCTGCATACTGGATTCCAGAAGCTTAACTTGTCTTTCAACTAATTTGGACTATCTCTTATATCTTAATATCTCTCTTTGTCACTCTAGTATCTTATGTTAACACACCTCTTTCTAGCATGTTCCTGTACTGTACTTATTTACTTATTTTTTACCCAACTATTTATTTCAATATGTTCTTTTTTGCATAAAATAGCTAAATTGTAAATAGTACTTCTATTTGTTAAACTGTGAATTTATTTACTGTTTTTATTTGATTAACGTCATACATTGTTTTGTACTCTCGAGGAGCTTTTCTCCCCGGGCCTCTGCTGAAAATGGATATGTATCCAGCTGGACTAGCCCGGTCAACAAATGTAAAATAAAATAAAATAAAATAAATAATTATAACATTCATAGCACAGTTAGATAAGTAACTATTTTTCCAAATAGCTTATATACTGTATGAAAATCTAATACTATTACTTATTGTTAAGTTTTAGAAATTTAAATATATAGTTACAAAGACTTAGATCTATAATTTTGTGAGGTACAGTAGTATTTACATGGTTCTTTGTGATTTTGGGTTGTGTCTTCACCTTGTCTGACTCCCAGCGATGTAAGAAGTGTGCACAGTGTGGACACAAGTTGCCTCCTCAAGACCTCCATTGGCTCTGTGTTTATTTTTTGGCCCTCCCCACCTGGATTTGGATTGCTAGTCCTGTGCATCTTTTAGTGCCAGGGTTCTTCAGACTCTGAGAGAAACTGAATGTAAAGGGTTTACAGTGGATTCACTGTCTGCTGATTCTGCTTTTAATAAGAGAGTAGATAAATCTAAGTCTAATGAAAAATCCAAGGATAGAGCTAAGGAAAAGGAGAAAGATAAACCTAAGAGGATCAAAAAACCTGGTTTCGGATTCATCCAGGAAATCCTGTCCAGATCTGACGGTACTGGTCAGATCTGATCAAGAATCAGATTGGAAGTCTGTACAGCTCCTCAGCTCCGCTTCTCTTCTCCTTGGCCTCAGTTCTCACCAGAACCAGTGAGCCTGAGGCTCCATTCTCCAATTTTCCAGGAAAGGAGATTCTATAGACCACCTTCGATGGCATCATCCTCCTGGTCATCCCAAAGTCATAAAGAGCAGGTTGTCGATGGGATGATGAGGAAGTTTCTCAAGACTCTGATCCAGCGTGGGGTTCTCTCAGTACCATCCACCAGGAATGTATTGAGTACTAGCCTAACATAAACCCCACTTTTTTGTCTGATACCGGTCCACCATATGCTAGAACTGGTTATTCTGGTACAGACCTGCACCAGGGTGTCTTCATCAGGGTCGGCAGTCATAGTTACTTCAACCCCAGCAGCATCCCTTTCTCTCTTGACTCCAAAGCATTCAGATCAGGGAGAGACTCAGAGACAAAGTACTGGCACCAGGTTTCAAGGGGAGGCATCGACACCAAGGCCTTTGGGGCAGTCCCTACCTCTTGGTGCCTTGGCCCTCAACAGCTTGGATCCAAGTTTAGCTTTGAGGTTGAATCTCATTGGCACTGAGGGATCTCTTTTGTCCTTGGACAGGGGTAGATTGTCATAGCTGATTGCATCCTCGGCCTTTGAGGCATTTCACAGAGTCTTAGCTATGCCTAAGGAGAAGGTGTCTCCAGCCAGATTGGATCCATCCAGACCCCAACAGGGTTCTGGTTCTTCTTCCTCCTGTCGTTCTACCATATAGGGATAGGCAGAACCACAAGCTTCTGAGATTCTGTTTTGTGTCAGCCCCCCAGTGTGTTTCTGCGCCTTCTGATCTCCCACCGGAAATGATCTGTAAGAAATAGAAGTGCAAGCAGGTGCACATAGACTCATCCAGAGTCCTTCACTGAAGACACTGATTTGGATGAAGGTGAAGGATCTTCCCAGTTCCCCTCTGAAAACATCACCATTGGTGAAATCCTTGAACTGATGAAGCAGAAAAGGGGATTGTCCACCTAAGAGTTCCAAGCAGCAGTGGAGCTGGGAATTGTACCTTTTATTTAAGAGGTAAAATAAAACATTTCAAAGCTTTACTGGAAAAGCTCACCTAGACTTTGTTACAGCTTGCTATGAGTGAAAGGTTAGTTTGCTTTTACTTTCTTGTATTTTGTATTATTTTATTGCCTCCTTCTGTTTTGTTTGTTGTGATTTGTGTTCTTTACACTGTGTTTTACTTGTATTCTGCTTTTAATTGCATATTAAAACTAGGAAAGAGACCACAGCTGCACCTCTTGTGAGTCACTCAGAAAAGTTTCCCACTCTCACACATTGGTGCTATTGTGTTATTAAACTCAAATGTCTTTCTAGTTGCCTCCCCTTGCTTTAATTTGACCACATATCTCCTTGACTCTCCCCTTTCATCAGCTGTTGTGATTAAGCAGAAGATTATCATTTTGTGAAATCACCCCCCCCCCAATTATTTAAATTTATTGACCATCCCACTGTATTTCATAAAACCAGAATACAAAGTGCTCACCCCCCTTCAGCCTATCTTTCTCTTAAAATTAGTGGCTATCCATTTTATTATTTTATTTTTTATTTTACATTTGTTAACCAGGGGTGTCTGACTGAGCCAAAAAGGCCCTTTTTCAGCAGATGCCCTGGGAGAAAAGCTCCACAAAGAAAAATTACAGATACATTTAGTTTTTTAAACATGATCAGTATACACACAATTTACAAAAGACATGTTTTTACAGTGGTATGCGGCACATCAACAGTTACAGTGGAGAGACCAAACAAAAAAATATTAATTTAAAAATAAATGTAATTAATAGATTTGTGGTGTACAGCTGAAATTTGGAACATAGGTAGAATACATACATAGTACACAGGTACAAGTACATACGTTGTAGATTAGCCAGTGTTTGTTAGTAAGATTGAAAACTATTATCAAGTATGTATACCTTATCTGCTTTCACTAGCCTGGGGAGCAATCATGGCACTGCCAACTTTGTTTGAGATGTTGCCGGATGAGGTCTTTAAAGGAGGCTTTGGATGATGTGTTTTGAATGCTAGTGGGGACAGAGTTCCATTTTGTAGCCACTGAACTACTATATAGTGCATCTCCAAAGCTTAGACAGCTAATGCATAACTTACCCCCCCTCTTTCATATCTAACTGCTTAGGGCACACTGCAGTGCTTAGGATATTAATGCATCCTTTTCCATCTTATCTTTAAAATCTGCAACATCTACTGCAAGACCACCAATTGTTGGAGCGCCACATTCTGCCTCTCAGTCGTCAACTTGGGATTAGTGGCTCTGTTTTCTCCTGGTGAGAGAATGAGCACAGCAACATTATTTCTTGGAGAAAGCTGATCACCAGAAAGCCTAATAACTACTTCATAGGTAACAGCTTGGAATTTGTTCTTGTATTCTGCTCTTGGTGAGAGAAGGAGCAGAGTGCATTGACTCCTGACTGTTTCTGGTTGGGCAGTGAGTGTTTGTGCTTGACCTCCCTGATTGGTGTGGTTGCTATTTAAGGCATCTACCAGGAAAAGGCTACAACAGGCCTACAGACATTTGCATCATCTGGGACAATACTGTGGATCACCAAACAGGCTGTGGCTTGCCTCTCATCTCGGGATTGATGCTAATGTTTTGCTTCTGGTGAGAGAAAAAGCAAAGGAGCATTGTATCCCAGCAGAGTGAAGCTGTGGTGAGACCAGTACTAGCAGTACCCAGGCAGTAGCCATTTACACAGCTCCCCTCTTTTCATCATTCTTGATGAGCCAATTCTTTGTTTTCAGTAAGTACTTCTCGATTTGTTTCTAACTTCAGAATATCTGTCTAAATACTTCATCATTAAATTTTCATGGTCTACTTATTAGTTTCCCCTCAAGTGTTTGGCAGCACACTGTGTGGACATAGACACCTTGAGTGACATTTTTCCTGTAAAAGCACTACTGAAATTTCACCAATACCTAGTTGCATACAGGACAACTAGTTTGCAGTGACAAGCACTGTTGCAAATAGGAAGCTCTTGACATTGCTTTATATTCTACACTCCAACTGTCTAATCAATTAATCAGTAAAAAGGGTCTGTTGCCATGGATATGAACTTTCCCAGTATCTCTGTTACCAGCTTGGTGGATATGGGCATCCTGAGACAATGTAGAAATTGCCTCATGTTTGCTTACAACCAGTTAATTCTCAAACAAAGTGATATGGTATGTGAGAGATGTATTTACACAATTTCACCATAGGCACAGCTGTCACTTAAAAGTACTCCTAATGTCAGCAAGGTTGTCGGTAGTACACATGCTGTACCAATTACACACAATTCAAAGTAGACCTATAGATCCACATATCCTGAGGCACTCCTAAACCCCAAAGACCTCCTAGATGAAGTACACATACCAAATACCTTCAGCAGCCCCCAATGCACTCTTTCAAAACAACACCCACATCAACACGTACAGTCACATATCATATATGCTTTTCTTCTAAGCCCATAAGGCAAGCCACCACACAATCCAACATTCTGGTCATTGGCGACTTCATCATGCGACACACTGATGTACCTTTCACCAGACTAAGTAGGGATAAAGTCACGGTCAGTTGCTTATCAGAGGCTAGGATCCCCACCACATTACACATCCACTTAGGTCACTGGACCACAAGTACCAGTATGACTCGCTCATAATCCATGTGGGTGTAAATGACCTGAGATGAAGAGAGTCATTATGGAGTTCTCAGGATGCGTGTCCCAAGCTGGTACTTCGCAGCATTTTACCTTCTTCAAGGATGATGCCACAATACAAACAAAAGATGAATGACTTTAATAATTGGCTTAGTTTCTGGTGTCATTCTAATGGGAAGCAATATTTGTCAGCATGGAAGGAGATGTTGAACAGACCATGCTGCTTTCACAGGGATGGTCTGCACCTCTCCCCTTAGCTAAAAATTGTCTCCCCCAAAATGCTTTTTTTTGGCAATGCCAACTGAAAGTACTTCCAACATAGCAAATCAAAACCAAGAAAATCTAAAGGTATTGCTGCTCAATGTTGGGAGTCTAAACAAAAAAACTCTACTGTATAGGAGCTCTCCCTAGAGAATGCTGACATCTATGCTGTAACAGAGACATGGTTTAAAGCCATGAAGAAGTACAAGACAGTGCAAGGTTGTAATCCCTTCCACACGTTTAGATCAGCTACTACACAGACAGGGACTAAAGGTGGAGGTGTTTCGATTTACATCAAAAATAAATATACCTCAAAGCTGGTCAGACAGGACAGTGCACTTGAGCTTCTCCATGTTCGGATTGCCACAGCCAAAATCCAATACCACTTCCTTGCAAGCTATAAGTCTCCCTGTATGACTCAGGAAACCCAGACCATGTATTTAAACTTATTGGAAACACTCACCATCCAGCCTGATCAGCTTGGGCAACTTTGGCAATCCTATACAACACCAAACATACAAGTACAGAGATTCCTGGATTTTGTAAACACAGACACCCTGGACGAGATTGTCAATACACAAACAAGGGGTGCAGCCATAGTGGATCTGGTCCTCACTAATATGGGAGAGTGCTGCATACCCCATAGTGTAATGTCTTCTTTGTTAAGGTCAGACCACAAAACGGTTTCCTTTGAAGTAAAAATAAAACCTGGACTCCCAGCTAACCTTGGAATATTCAGAAACTACTCTAAGGCTAGCTTTCTGCTATTAAGTGATAACCTGACAAAATTTGAAGCCCCCATAAACCCGGAGAGCATTGCTGCCTATGCAGAACTGTTCACAGAAACCCTAGCATGGTAACAGCTGCATAGAGGCAGCTGTACTTGCAGGAAGAAGAAGAGAACTAACTCAAACAACAAGCCACCCTGGTGGAATCACAAAATCTATAGGCTGTATAACAGAAGGAAGAAAATCAGGGCAAAAATTAGGAAGTGCAGCACCTAGCAGGATTAAAACATGAGGACAAATAAAGTGCTAGAGCCAAATTTGAGGTAAAGTGGCAGGCCATGGACAAGCACAAGGCATTCTTTAGCTATGTCTACAACCTCAAAGGCAGTATATAGTTGTGTGTAGAGCTCATTGTAAATGGAGCCACCTATACTGAGTCAGAAGATATAGCAAACTTACTGGCCGACAAATTCAGCTCCAACTTTACCTCTCTCTCACCCTCAGCCTTCCTTCGGGGAAATACCATCAAATATAATTCCCCCTGCTATCACTAGGGAACAGGTACTTAATATACTGTCTCTAAGGCCAATAACACTGCATCAATGGGCCCAAACAGTATCCCAGGATGCCTTCTAAATAGCATGAAACATGACCTATCAGGCCCTCTGGAATTGTTATTTAACTGTAGCTTCCAAACAGCCTTCGTGCCTCATGACTGGAGAACAGCAACAACCATGCCTCTGCATAAAGGTGGGCCATCTACAGAACCTGGAAACTACAGACCCATAAGTCTCATTAGTCTTATAAGCAAAGCCATGGAAAGAGTTATCATGGAAATGACCAGTAATGATAGAGTAAACCTCCAGAGACTGGACCCAACCTAGTTTACTTTCATCAAGGGAAGATCATGCCTACTCAACTTGGTGGACTTCTTTGAGAAGGTCACCAAAGCAATGAATGAGAGCAGAGTGGCTCACACTGCTTACCTTGACCTGGCCAAGGCATTTGACACAATACTCCACTCATTGTTGACAAACTCAAGAGGTTAGGCGCAAACCAACTGGCAACCAGACAGGACCCATGAAGTTAAAATTGAGGAGTCCACTTCCTACAAAGAGGCCAGTCACAAGTGGAGTAACTCATGGATCAGTCCTTGAGCCACTCCTTTTTGGCATTTACTTCTTTGATGTCAAGGCCAATGTCAGTGTTATCTGGCTAACTAAATTTGGAGATGATTGCAAATTAGGAGCTGTCGTTGAATCCGACACTGATGCAAATGTTCTCCAGGAAGGGCTAATACAGTCAAACAACTGTTGTCAGAACCATGTACTAAAACTAAATGCCAAGAAATGCATAATATTTTCCTTTGGGAAGTCATCCACCCCTAGTAACTGTCATATTGGCAACACACTCCTTAAGAGTTGACACATTAGTCAGGGACTTGGGGACATACATGAAGGTCAGGGGCTAGATTACTGTGTGTGTGTCTACAGTAGTGAGGAGATTATTCTCTGTTGCGCAACTTATAAACAAAGGTATGACATGTAGGTCCAAGGAAGTCATTGATCCACTTTATTCGGCATTCATCAGACCTATCATTAAGTACAATTCCCCCTTTGGTATATACCTAACCAGGCATGCCCAACAAATGGAACTTCCACAGAAGTTCCTCACTAAAAGAATACAGGGAGCAAGTAAAATGTTCTATGCAGACTGCCTCAAGGCCCTATCCCTGTATTCTGTCTCTGACAGGCTTTTGAGGGGAAATCTATGCCTGGTATACAGGGCATTGTTATACCCCACTGTGATTCACCTCCTGCATATCAGCAAAACAAACAGCACCAGAATTACCCATTCTAAAGACTTGATCCTTGCCTGTGACATAAATAGGACCTGCTGAAAACACAGGTTTGTATCCAGAGATTACCCTGTCTCTGAAACACGCTCCCCATCCATGTGAAGCAGAGTTCCTCCCTAACCCAATTCAGGTGTAACTTGGACATTTGGATGGAGAACAGGAAATTCATCTCTGGCTTGACATCTGTGTCTCTAATGGACACAGGCAACCTATAAGTGGTTCATTTCCCAGGCTCCTGTTTGTAAATGTTTCATCTCCCAAACCCCTGCTTACACTTATCAAGGGTACCACAATTTGTCAGAAATTTGAGATGCATGGCTAGCCTTAAAAAGGCCCTTGTGGTTGTTATGCTCATAGGTGTTTAGTAGGCTAAGACCCCTCACCCAACAAGTCAGTAGTCTTGGAAGCTTTTGGTTCTGGCCCATCATCATCCTGGGTACTACCCATTGATCCACTATTAGATCTTGTGGCTCAACAGACATAGAAGGTCCCTGATGTCACAGAGCTCATCCCTAAGAAAACAGAATTTTTGTAGCTACAAAATACAGAAAACATTGGAGCAAAAGTCCTCCAGTGGATGCTATGATGGTAACAGCAACCACAAAAAATGAATTATTTGAGGGAGTCTAGGGTTATGGACAGGTTCAGGAAGTGGACATATGCATTAGCAACTTTTGCTTTCAGATAGCTGAATTATTTGTTTTATGTCAGTAGGCTCCAGAAAGATTTGAGTAAGGAACACTCCAAATTTCTTTTAGGTATATTGCCTGCAGATGTTCAGAAGACAGTGGACTTCCCGCTGTCAACTCTACAGACAACCTCCAATAAAGCCATGTGACTCATTTCCAATACAGTTGATGGCAGCAGCATCATTGTGCACTGTCACACCTGGATGCACCTTTGTGACTTTGCGGAAACCTTTAAAACGTCCTTTGGCAATGCTTCCTTTGAAGAGTTGACACTTTTCAGGCACAAAGTTAAAAAACTTTTATGAGGAACCAACAAGATGGCAAGATTCTCTCTGCAGTGGGAGTGTGATTTTTTGCTCCAGAAAAGATCCATCTGTAGGAATTAAAGGATGGGAAAAAGTTATGGTTCTGAAAATCAGAGTTCTTTCCACGACTCTCATGGTGATAGACCTCCTTGTGGCAGATGCAGAGGTAACTCAAACAAATAACACCCTAGTGGCAGAGGTGAATCGCACAACCAGGGCTTCCACACTCCTTTTTCAATAAAGCCCTGTCAGCATCCCTTTATGATTGTCCATCCCTTTATGGTTGTCCAACTGCTACACTCCGGAGGCACTCTAAGGGAGCTTGTGTTTGCACTTACAAGCCTGGCAAAATGTAACTGCAAATTCATGGCTGCTACTAGAAAAAGAGTCATCCAGACAGTCCCCCAAGACCAATTAGAATCTGGAGTCTACTCAATGTTCTTTTTAATGTCAGAGAAGAGAGAGGATCTCAGACCCATTCTGAATCTCAGTCATCTAAATCAGTTTGTAAAACAGGCAAAATTTTGGATGGTTATTATCAAGTTCCATGCCGCTCCTGATGAGGAAGGATAATTGGATGTGCTCAATAGATCTCCAGGATGCTTAGTATCATGTGAAAATAGAGAAGCACACCAGGAGATTCCTGTCTTTCTGGGTGGGGGATCATTCACTGTCATTTCAGAATCCTGCCTTTTGGTCTCACCACTGCCCTCATTGTGTTCACCAAGATAATCCCAGTGGTGACAGCGCACTTGCAACTGTTAGGGATCCAAGTTTTCCCCTTACCTCAGAGATTGGCTCCTAAATGCTACCTCAGAGCATGTACTGCTACACCACCTATAATTTGTGCTCCAACTGTTGCTTAACTTAAGAATAACAGTAAATTTTGCCAGGTGTCATTTGAGGCCAACCCAATGAATGGAATTTATTGGGTGCCACCTTAGTACCAACATAGAGATTGCCAGCCTTCCCCAGTCCGGAGTTTTATCCTTGTGTATAGTGGCCATGCCGGTGCTTCATTATCCCTTACCTCCAGCAAGATTGATCTTATGCCACTTAGGTCAAATGGCATCCATGATTTTGATGGTCCCAGTAGCCAGATACGTCTTGAGAATGCCCCAGTGGAACCTAGCAGTACAGTGGTCTCAGAACTTTCACCTTTCTTAGCTGGGGAGGGCATTTTGAATGGAGGATGGCCCAAAGCGCATGATCACCCATAGAGGCCACTCTGCACATCGATATCTTGGAAACGAGGCAGTCCACCTGGCATTGCAGGCATTCTATGATCTCCTAACCAAGGATGTGATTTTCATACAGATAGGCAATATGACAGTGGTATGGTACATCAGCAAATGGGGGAACCCATTCCTACCCACTGTGTTCAGAGGCTATAAAAGTTTGGAAATGGGTGATGTCTTCACAGCACTTTCTAATAGCAATGCACATCCCAGGATCATGCAGTGTTTCTGCAGACAGATTGGGCAAGGTCCCTTTCACATCTCATGAGTGGTCTCCCAATCCAACAGTGGCAACTTTGATTTTTTATCACTGGGGCCTACCTTTCTGCAACCTGTTTGCCTCATAACTCAACCACAAAAAAAAGTAGTTACTTCACTCAGATCCCACCACAGCGTCAATAACCAAGGGATGCTGTGTTCCATAATTGGCCTCCGAGCCTCTAGTATGTGTTTCTTCCCTTACCTCAAATGAACTAGTTCATGCAGAAAGTCAGCTAGCACAAGTCCAGGGTGATCCTCATTGCCCCCTTTTGGCACCAACAGACATGGTTCCCCTTCTGTGGCCTCTACTAGTACATCCCCCTTGGATGTTGGATCAGTATCCAGATCTCCTAACTCACCCATCCAGATTGCCTCCTCTGGACCAGAAGTCTATGAAATATTTCTCTAGTTTTGACCATAGCCAGAAATGCCAGTCTCCCCACTATTGTCGTCACTATCTTATCAGCTTCTCAGAAGCCAACCCCAAAAAAAGGTATACCACAGTAAGTGGAAAAGGTCTGTATTTGAGCAGAGGACTGGACCCCTTTTTAGCACCCATTCCTTCCATATTAGAATTTTTATCTGAGTTTTTGACAAGGGTTCTAGTTGTCACCTCACAGTAAGACGTTGTCCTGTTCGATTCTCAGCTAAAGCGTCTTCTGTGTGGAGACATGCATGAATGGGCGTACCTTCATTGAAGGTTGTGCATCAGGCCTGGCAAGTCGGTACGTAAAAATCTACTGCCAATCATTAGCGGACCAGAGTTCTGCTGTGGCGACCCCTAACCGGGAAAAGCCAAAAGGTACAACAACTGTTCAAATGGCAGCTATTTCAAAATTTCACATTGCCCATAATGATTCTTTTGTTGCATCCCTAAAGATTTTAAAAGCTTTTTTTGAGATGGACTTTTCTCTTATGACTCCCACCTGGGATTCCCACATAGGACATTACCATTATGCTTCTGGCTCTAACTCACCCCCCTCCCCTTTTTGTCTGCGGCTACAAAATTCTTGACTTGGAAAACAGTATTTCTGGAGGCAGTTACATCAGCCAGGCAGATTCCAGAATTACACGCACTTTAATGCAAACCTCACCATCTAGTTTTTCATAGACAGATTCTTTTCTCCCTAAGGTGGCATCTGAGATGAACTCATATCAGGCAATAAATTTAACAATGCTTTTTTTCCAGATACTCAGACAGAGGCAAATATGTTTTACATATGTTGGATGTTCATCAACAGCTCAGGTTCTATTTTCATAGAACAAAGCAGTTCTGGAAATCTGATCATTTGTTTATTGCCTTTTCAAAGCGAAAATGTGGGAAATCTGTTGCCAAAGTTGCCCTTTCAAGACTGTAACAAAGATAATTTGGCTCTGTACTCTTAGCCTAAGGCTGATTCCTCTAGAGCAGTGTCTACTCCAACAGCGTTTTATAGAAGACTTCCCATTGACTACATTTGTGCTGCAGCGACTTGTTCCACAGTCCATTTGTTTGTGTCTTTCGGCTTTTCCCGGTTAGGGGTCGCTACAGCATAACTCCGGTCCACTAATGATTGGTAGTTGAGTTTTACGTGCCGAGTTACCAGCCCTGACGCTCAACCTTCAAGAAGGTCCACCCATTCACGCATGTCTCCATGCAGAAGACGCTCTAGCTGAGAATGGAACTGGACAGCGTCTTACTGTGAGCCGCAGCACCACCACCACGGGTTTGTTCCACAGTCCATACATTTGTGTTTCATTATAAACTGAATGTACAGTCTAAATGACGGTCTTCTTTTGGTTCTACCATACTCAGGGATGTCCTTCCTTGATACCGCCCTGAGTGACAGCTTGGGAATCTGTCCCATTTGTTGAATCAGATGAAAATAGACAATATTGGATATGAAAGTTATGTACTTAACATGACCATAGATCCATGTTGTTGGATTCTTATCCTGTTCTACCTCACTCCCTCCTTCCCTCTTCCAAAATTAACACATATGACTTCAAGATGATTGGAAAGCTTACTACTCAGCCCCCTGTCTGTAAATAGTCCTGTTCTGACTGTTGTCTTCTCTTTCCTTCATTATTTTAGTTGCAGCTATTATATTAACAGTAGATTATTTTGTATTGGACAGGGGCAAACTTGATCTGAGGTATAAGAGTGAGCACAAGAAATTATGGATAGGGGAAGAGTCAGAACCATGGAACCAAAAGAAGCCTCAGAGTCAATGATGAGGTCAGATCCAGTCGGATTCGACAACCCATTTGTTGAACTGGACAAAAAATCAGGCATCATGGATCTATCATTATGTTAAGTCCAGAACTTTTGTTTTTCTCGCAAGTAAGTGAAGACTGTTGCCACTAAATAATGACATTTGAGTTTCAAACTTTATATCCTTCATAAAATACATACTAATATGCAAAAACTGTCATTCTAGCAGCTGCCTACATTTATAAGAGCAATATTTAAAAGTTGTCCCTGATTTTGGGCCTTCCCTTCCCCATTGTTTTTGGGTTTGTCCAGATTTCTTGCTCTTAGAGGTTGAGCGGTATGGTTTGAGAATGCAGTTTACATGGGTTACTCAGTGGAGACCATAAAACATATCATTTCCAGAAGTCAGGGATGTCTGCAGGCTTGCATCACTTATGAAGGTGAGTAGTAGCCCTGGGCTGAACCCATAGTACACTCACTGGAAATGTCAACTGCCTTGTGTCATGCAATATCTGGATGTAAAGCATAAATCTGGATCCCCAGTGTAGATGATGCCACCAGTAACATTGCAGTTGCCTGTCAGTGAACAAACTAATGATAGGCTGTAACTGCTAGGGCAATGAACTGATAGAGTTGATGGGAGGAATGCCCCAAGGGGTATCAGAGCAAGAAAAAAAATCACTGCTGTCTGCACTGCTATCAGGCCTCCAAATGTTAAACTGTTTTCCACTAGCCTGCTTTTGTCAGATGAATACATTGTCATTAAGTTTAGGCAAAAGAATGTTCACTTCTTTAACAGGTCAGCATGCTGCTACAATGTTTGAAACCCTGGGTGGTATAGTATTGTGCAACTAATTCACCTCATAAGCTAGCAAGTTAAAATTTTCAGGTAGGGTATTGTTTTACATATATTTCAGCTTTAGCTACCCTGCTCAGAAAATGGATTAAATACCATTAAATAGCTCAGCAGACATGCAAATTCAAAATAGCTGCTGCCCAAAAAAAAAAAAAAAAAAAAAAAAATCCATCCAAGGCAAGGAGAAAAAGGCTGTGCCACTAGTTGTGGGACTGATTTAAGTCACTGAAAAAAAGGTTACTTATTTTTATTTGGTGGCACAATTCCAGTTCAGTTCTTGACTAGGATACCTTCCCTGCAGAGTCTGCATGACTGCTTTGTCCATGTGAGTGTTCCTCCTGCATCACAAAGGTGCATACAGTGGAGGAACTGGTTATCCTTCTAACTGCTCATAGGTCTGCTTACTCTGTGTTTGTGTATGTTTGTGTGTATCATACTTACATTGTATGATGGGTCAGTGCCACACTCAGGATTAGTTTCTCCGCTTTGTACCATATGAGTGCCACGACAGGCTGTGGCTTCCCCATGACCACGAATTAGACTCAAAGGATTATCAGAAAATGAAAAAGAGCAGTTCTCTCTGAGGTATGCCTGTGCACTGATAGTTTATACTTCTAATGCAGTTAAATTCATTGCTCAGACATATCAACACTGTGTGTGTGTTTGCTCAAAGTTTAGAATGTCCATGAGTAAAACAGTTTTTTATGTAAAAGATGGAAATACATTTCTCCCCAAGTCTGGGCTGTAAGAGTGTACTGTTTTCAATATTTATCAACCCCCCCCCCCCAAGTCAAACTTATTTGGGCTTTGTTTACTTTACAGCCACAGTATAAACAAGGCTGTGGACATTCCCTTGTTAAGTAAGATCTGCACTGTAATATCTAATGATGTGTTATTCTGGTTTTTTGAAATTGAAGTCATGATAGTTAATGAGAAGACCTGTCAAGCCAGAGTGGTTTTGCTCATCAGTTTTTTTTTCCAATGTGCTATAGCTTTGGGAAAAGAAAACATCTGTTTTCTGAAAAAAACATCAATCTATAATTTTTTTCTTTTCTACTTAGAATTTATGGCAGTCATTATTACAGTATATAAAACGTAGTTAATAAAAACAGTTACAAATATTGTAAAAAAATCTTTAAAATATATCACAAGCTTTCCAGAAACCTTTATTTATCAATTATCTAGAGACCTGCAGAGATTACTTAGTACAGAAAGCTTTTGTTATGCAGCTGTCTGTGATTGTCATTCTTTTTGTATCAATCAAACCATACCAATTCAGATTTAGGATAAATCCGTATCTTGTGACTGAATGCAGGAAATAAATAACAGGCATTATGAAGATATGCTTAAAATGATGATGACTGAGCTTGAAGATGTCAAGTTCAGATTTTGGTAGTGCTAAAAATGTTGTTTTGGAACTCAATTCACATAAAGTTTTGCATCTGGAAGTTAAATGATGGTGAAGCTTGGATTCCAGTATAGGAACTTGCCTGAATGTTATGTTTTCTTAGGACTATATAAAGGTTAATTTGTATAATTAGTAGTTTGAATCTTGCTATGAGTAATTTATGTAACACATGTTAGCAGTTGCATTTTACTTCACTTGATAAAGTTTATTTGAAACCTTTTAGTTTAATAATTGTGTCGGTGATGCAGTTAAACATTTTTATTTGGATCCTAATCCTTATGTTTTTGTTCATCTGGGCAAGAGTACTGCACTCACTTCTACACCAGCAAAGATGCATATCTGCTTGGAGCAGATGCAAACCCATTTATATCAACTATCAGTGCATGGTTAATTATGTGGTGGCTCTTAGTTTTTTGTGTACCGCCTGAAGTTTATCCCTGTCTGTGGTACATACTCATATGTCACCCACTGTGCCATGATGCCACCTCTCCATCTCTGAAAGCTGGACACTTACCCCCTTATTCTTTGTGTCATACATGTCATTCTCCTTGACTCCCATTGGAATTATTTTCCCATTCTGAATTCAGTACAAACTCGTAGATCTGATGTTGTCTTTTACATTCTTCCTCACTTGTTCATCGTGCATACAGCTGCAGTCATAACAGATGGGTTCTCCTGCCGTCAGGCGGATCCTTGGTCGGCCGAATTCCAAAGTCTAGGTCTGGCGTCGGTTGTCGTCGCTTCTTCCCTGACGTCAGTGCGACAGGGGTATAAAAGAACCAGCCAACGCCATTTTCTTCAGTCTTTCTTGCTGCGCGGTGCCCGAAGCAGAAGCAGTTCGCAAGTGCCGGTCGGCCAGCTCCTGAAATTACGAAAATTTTGCAACTGAAGTCTTCTTGAAAGCTAAGTACCCTGTTGGGGAAACTTTTCTTGCCTCAGACCGATGTCAGACAAAGTTAATAATTGTATTTCATGTGGGAAGCAAATACCGCATAAGAATTTTCATTCCCTCTGTATTCCTTGTTTAGGCCCAGACCACGACGTCTCGGTCTGTCGTTTTTGTGGTACATTCAACAAACGCACCATTAAGCATTGGGCGGAGTTCGCCCAGCATTATTTTGGCAAAAAATTTAACTATATTATGTCGTCGGATACTCCGACTCCAGTTTTGTCTAAAAAGCGCAAAGATAAGGACCGACACACGAGGTCCGCGGCCTCTGCCGACACCACACCAAAGCCGACTTCAGGTGGTCCGGTTCTCAGCGAGGTGCCTACGCAGCCCCTGACTACCGACCTCACTTTATTGGCGGTGTCTTCTGTGCCCGAGGTCGCAGGCTCCTCGGCCCACACCCCGACTACAGATACCGAAGCCACTCTTGGTGGTGAATCTCAAAATGTAGACAGGTCTGCCTCCTCTCAAGGTGTCTTCAGACCTTCCTCTTCTTTTTCCATCAAGGCTTTCACTAAGTCTAAAGCAGCCATGCATTCTAAGAGACAAGCTACACAGGGCCCATCTCCAGGCCCCATGCCTAAATAACAGATGCTTAAAATGGCTGAGGATTTAATTACTCTTCTCAACCCCCCCCCGGACAAAAGGCCCAGAGTGGAGGAAGAATCCCCCTCCTCTGATCAGGCCTCCATTATATCAGAGCACTCTGATGAACAGGAACTTTCTTACTCCCCTTTTGAAGATTCTGATGCAGAGGAGTCCATTCCCTCTGTATCCCCCCCAGAGGATTACTCATTTGGGGAAACCTTGCATACCTTAAGGGAACACTTCCACTGGGAAGGCCAAGAGTACTCAGATTCCAAGAAAAGGCTTAGGGATTTTCTCTTGCTACCTCAGCACAGGCCTCTGGCTATACCTCCTGTCTTGGACATACTACATGATGTGTACTCGGAGGCCTGCCTTAACCCGGATTCTTTACCTCCAGCCCCAGTCAGGCCTGACAGGTACTACCGGGTTCCTGACTCACACCAATTTCTATACAAAAGCCATGCGGCTGACCCAGAAACTATTTCACAGGGCCCCAAGGGAATTAAGGCCTCCACTGCTAAAAATCCATTACCTTCCGAGAGAGATTCCAGATCCTTAGAAAGGTGGGGAAAAAAGGTATATACCTCGGCCACCTTAACCATGAGGGCATTAAACTGCCAGTTCCATATGCTAAAGTACCAACAGTTTCTGCTATCACAATTGAGAAGTAAAATGTCACAACCTGAACAACCAGACTTGAAGGAGTTGCAGGATTTGATGCATAGTGCAGAACAAGTGGGTAAACATACCTTGCAATGTGGTTTTGATGCTCTAGAGGCCTCATGTAGAGCTGCTGTTACAGGATCAGTCATACGTAGACATGCCTGGCTCAAGGAACAAACCTTACCAGATCATGTCAAAGCTAAATTACTAGATGCCCTCTACAAAAGGATGTATTATTTGGTGCTAATGCTGAGGAGGTATTAAAGAAAATGGAGGAAAAGGCTAAATCAATGCAAACAGTGAAAGATTTTCTACAGGTACAACCCCCACGTTTCAGTAGAAATTGGCCTTCCAAAAATTGGTCCTTTCCAGCCACGGACAGACCCCAAAGAGGTAGATACAGACGCCCGAGGGGCAGAGGGCAATCCCAAGGATCGTTTAGAGGCAGACAATGGCAAGCTCCTACACAAAGAGGTGGTGAGGATAGTTCGCAGCCATTCAGAAAGCAAGCCCAATGACTTCCCCCTTTGCATGCCAAGCAAGGCTCAAATGGCAGCACCCTTAGGCGGAAAGCTGGCATTATTTTCAAAAAATCGGCATATTGTCACAAAAGACAAATGGATCCTGGACATTATAAACAGAGGCTACAGATTCCGTTTTCACACCCTTCCAAAAATGAGAGGCATGCCAAACCTGCCACACAATCAAAGGGCAGAGGCACAAAGACAAATTTCAGATCTCATGGACATGAAAGCTATTCAAGAGGTACCTACTCATGAACAAGGTCAAGGTTTTTATTCCAGACTATTCCTGGTACCAAGGAAGGGAAAAGATTGGAGACCTATTTTGGACCTATCCATCCTAAACACATTTTTACTGCACCAAAATTCAAGATGCTCACTTTACAGCAGCTTCTTCCCATGCTGGGCAAGGAGTCTTGGCTGGTAACATTGGACCTCAAGGAGGCATACCTGCATGTCCCAATCAGACAAAATTGCAGAAGATACCTCAGATTTCTTGCAGGTTCAACCCATTATCAATTCTGTGCATTGCCCTTTGGCTTATCTACTGCACCCAGAGTATTCACGAAATGCCTGGCATCAGTAATTGCCTACTGCAGACTTCAAGGGATACAAATATACCCCTATTTGGACGACTGCCTGATCCAAGCAGACAGCAAGCACATACTTCTGAAACATCTGGCTTATGTAGTAATGTTGTTGAATTCTCTGGGATACACAGTCAACAAAAAGAAATCAAGGCTAATACCCTCTCGGAAAATAATTTTTGTGGGTGCCAACTTGGACACAAACATCCAGATGGCCTACCTCACGCCAGAGAAGCAGGGGCAACTAACTCAGTACTTCAGAGCACTAGCAAATTTCACCAGGATGACTGCAAGGAAAATCCTGCAGGCTCTGGGATTCATGGCATCTTGCATCCTACTAATCCCATGTGCAAAGCTGCATATGAGGAAACTTCAATGGTACCTGAAAAACCTATGGTCTCAACACAGCCACAGTTTGGAAACAATAATACCACTAATTCCATGTCTTCAAAAGGAATTTCTGTGGTGGGCTCAAGCATGCCAAACAAACACAGGTCTCCCATTCAGCAAGCCTCAAGCAGATCAAGTCATCACAACAGACGCCTCGGACTACGCCTGGGGGGCGCACATGACAGATCGGTGCATTCAGGGCAAATGGTCCCAAAAAGAAAAGCACCTTCACATCAATCAAAAGGAAATGCTAGCAGTAATAAATGCTATTATAGCTTTCAAAGACCATCTGCATCCAGGTCAACTATTGATAAGGACAGACAACACCACAGTAATGTGGTACATAAGGGAGGAACCCATTCATACCCCCTATGCAGGCTGGCCATGTCACTTTGGAACATGGCTCTGGACTTACAAATCGAACTTCAAGCACAGTGCTTGCCAGGCAAGGAAAACACGCTGGCAGACAACCTAAGCAGAAATATGACAGATCCGCACAAATGGAAGTTGCATCCTTAAGTTTTTACAGAGATAATTCAAGCATGGGGAAGGCCAGACATAGATCTCTTTGCCTCCCACAAAAATCACCAATTGACAAAATTCTGCTCAAGGATTTTTCATCCAAAGGCCTGGAGAGTGGACGCTCTCTCTTTCAGTTGGACAACAATGACAGTTTATACCTTCCCACCTCTTCCTCTGCTGCCCAAAGTTCTATTAAAAACCAGAGCAGACAGACCAAAGATGATTCTCATTGCTCCAGACTGGCCAAGACAACACTGGTACCCACTCCTGAGGAGCCTGACGCATTCCCCACCATGGACCCTGCCTCTAATGCCTCTTCTTCTGACTCAGCACAGCTTCAAAACTCTTCACAGTCAGCTGAAAACACTCAATCTGGCCGCATGGAAGATTCCTTAACATCACAACAGACCCTACTCTCCAAGGAGGTGCAGGATGTCATTTTGGAGGCCAGAAGGCCGTCTACTAGAAAAGCTTACTCCATAAAATGGAAACGGTTTTGTGCCTGGAATGAGAAAAAGGACCAGAATCCTGGAAAACTGAATTTACCTCAAATATTACAGTATCTAGCTGAGCTGCTAAGCAGTGGACTTTCATTCTCCTCCATCAAAATTCATGCCTCAGCCATTTCTGCAGAATACAACACTGATCCACCTTTATTCTCTCACCCCCTCTTAAGACAGTTCCTCAGAGGGGCTAAGAATATAAAACCCCCAAGGAAACAACAAATACCTGCTTGGGATCTCAATTTCATTCTAGAAAAGCTGACCTTGCCTCCTTTTGAGCCAGCTGCCTCAACAGATTTGCAATATTTGTCCTGGAAAACAGCTTTCCTTCTGGCTATTACCTCAGCTCGTAGGGTATTGGAACTACAAGCCCTCATGGCTGTGCAGCCTTTTATCATCTTCCATCAGGACAGAGTTTCCTTACGAACCAACCCGTCCTTTATGCCAAAAGTGGTATCCAGGGTAGCTTTGAATCAAGCTATACACTTACCTACCTTTTATCCTAATCCTCAAAACAAAGGGGAGAGATTGCTACATTCCTTGGACATCCACAGACAACTGTGTTATTATTAAGACAGAACAAAGCCTTTCAGAAAATCAGAACAGCTCTTTGTGTCCTATGCTATAGGAGCTCAAGGGAAGCCAATTTCCAAACAGACAATCTCAAAATGGATAGCCCACTGCATACGCTTTTGTTATTCTTTTCATGGCAAAACTGTACCTACAGGCATCAGATCTCACTCCACAAGGGCCAAAGCTACCTCTGCAGCTTTCCTCAGAGGAGTTCCTACCAAAGATATTTTGGAAGCAGCCACTTGGAGTTCTGTGCATACCTTCTCCAAGCACTACCACCTTCCATTATACTCCAAATCTAGATCAGGCTTTGCCACTGCAGTCTTGCAGGGCATCCTGGCTCCTCCTAGTTCCACCTAGTGCCTACCACCCCTTTTTTAGCTTTGGGATTCTACCCATCTGTTATGACTGCAGCTGTATGTACGATGAACATAGTACAGTTTTGTACCTACCATAAATGTAGATGTTCGAGTGCTAATACAGCTGCAGTCCAGGTTTCCCTCCCTCCTTCCCCTCTTGGGACAGGCCTATTGGCTAACACCTCCTCATACAACCTGATTGGGGTATTCATTTATGGTGTATTTGCTTGCACTACTGTATTTTGATTATATGACATTGCTTTATTACACAAATTTATGTATTGCCTTCCTTCTGGGGGCACCTGACATCTGGGGCAAGAAAAACTGAAGAAAATGGCGTTGGCTGGTTCTTTTATACCCCTGTCGCACTGACGTCAGGGAAGAAGCGACGACAACCGATGCTGGACCTAGACTTTGGAATTCGGCCGACCGAGGACCCGCCTGATGGCAGGAGAACCCATCTGTTATGACTGCAGCTGTATTATCTACATTTATGGTAGGTACAAAACTGTACTTTATGGATCTCGGATCCAGTCCTCGGATCCAACTCAGCCGCATACTACAGACTTTAGATTCAACTCTTGAGCTCCTCTCTCTACCCATAATGCCCCACTCCATCCCCATTACCTCAGATCTCATTTGCCACCATCGTGGTTAGAAGTAGGTTCCACTCTCAAGCATTTGTAAGCAAGCTTAATATATTTTTTTCTTATAAAACTTCTATAAATCTCTGTTATATATCTTAAAGCTTTTTTCCTTACTGTCTCCTTAGCTTTCGCTGGCATTAGGGTTATTTTGATCCCTTTGACTACTTTTTCCCTACTAACATTTTAGTAGTCTTTCATACCATTGTTGTTACTTTTTCCATACCTAACTTCTGTAAGGTAATTCTGTTTATTATTACCATACTTCGTAACTTTATAACTTTTTCTTTCATATATCTTGATTGCTGTTTTTCTATCTATTTAACTTCTAGTTTTTTTTTCTAGTTACAATGTCTGACAAACCTATAGGTTTTAAAAAATGCACTTCTTGTAAGCATAAGATCCCAAACTCCGATACCTACAAGGAGTGCATTTATTGCCTTGGTCCTGACCATTAAAATACTGTCTGTACAGTCTGCTCTGTTTTTAATCCTAGAGCTTCAGCTGGCAGGCATAATAAACTTAAAAGCTTTACTTCCTGCTTCTTATCTTCTGGGCCCCCCTCAAAAACCAGCATGGTAGCTTCAATGGAGCACAAGAAAAGGTCTCTGCTGAAGTCCCCTAGGTCTTTATCAGAGCCTAGGGGAAAAGTGAGAAAGATGATGGATCCAACATCTTCAGATCTGAAGTCTCTAAGCCTACCCTCGGATCCGAAGGTGTCAACTCTGACAGTTATATCTCCCTCACCAATGTCATCCACACTGGATCCTAAATCTTTGGACCTGAAGATAAGTACACCTCATCAGAGGTGTACTGAATACATGGTGGGTGAAGCCCATTTCTGTGCAATTGTTTCAAACTCCAAAAAAATTCCAGGCCCCCTTCCACAGCATCTTCTAGGTCCTCCAGAAGTTTATCAGAAGCAGACATGGATAGGATGATGCAAAAGTTTCTCATGGCTCAGATACAGATGGTAGTCCTGTCAGCTCTGTCCCCTAATCGTTCCATGAGTGTACATTCAAAATATATTCTCCTTCTCCAATCCAACCTGTGATTTCGAAGCTCCAAGATCCGAAATCCTCAAGAAGTTTGGCATTGTATAAACGTTGAAACACAAAAAGCTGATACTCGAACACAAAAGGCAACTGCAGTATGTAAAAGAACTCACTTTATTCCTTAAGCACTAAGTTAGCTTTTCGTACGCACTGTGTACGAACTTCATCAGAGGGTAAATTAATTAGATAGCTACATCCTTTAAGTAACTTCCTGCTGATCAGCTGATGTTCCGTTACTTGTTATATTAACATTTTAAACACTTTTAAAGTAGAATAAAAACAAATTATTTAAATAATTTAAAAACCAGCATCAATTCATAAACCTTTGGAAACCTTTTAAAACAAGCATCAATTCATAAGTTTCAATAATAATTTTTTGAAATAAGCATTAAAAAATAACTTTTAGCAGATCGCTAAACTAGTAATAATATATTATTAGAACTTCTACTATTCAATTTAATGTTCCTGTATAAGTTTGGCATTGGATGTAAGTAAAGGTTCCTCCTCCACTCCACCTGTTTCCATGATGGATTCTGCTCTGATACCCTTGGATCAGAATGGGTCTCAGATCCACAGTCTCAGTGTCATATCTGAGGGGGTGGGTTCAGTTCCAGTGTTGCTGGATCTGTCCCTCCCCCTCAGAGCTTTGGTCCTATACAGTTCTGGTCTGATTCTCCCCTCGAAGCTCGGATCCAGGGATGGCCATGATCTACTTCCCTCGGAAGCTTCAGCTCCGAAGGGGCAGGTTGGGGCTTCTTCTGGGCCTTTGGCCTTTAAAGTGGTATAAAGGGCTTTTTCTCTCCTGAGAGAACCATCCTCTCTTATTTCGGATCCCACCTCTTTACTTCCATCGGCTTTGAGCTCTGAGTTGGTCAGGCCTATTCCACAGAGACAGCCAGTTCTGATGAGCCTCCAGACAGTTCCAATAGAGGAGCCCCCCCCCTCTTCCTACACCTCTTCAGAACCTCCCCACAGAAGAGGATCCCTGGAAGAGGACATGTAAATGGAGATAGACTCCCCCATGGCTTCTCTAATGGAAGACACCGATTTTGATGGAGAAAGAGCCCCCAAAATACGACTGGATGACATCTTCTTTGGAGATATTCTAGAGATCCTGAAGCAGATAGGTGGTTGGTCATCTCAAACTACTTCTCCCAAAGAATTGTCATTCTTGAATGCTTTAGGTTGTGGTCCATCTGTGTCTTAGGTCAACCCCCCCCCCCCCTTCGGTGGATGTACTACTTGATCTGGTTTTCTGCCAGGCATTGAAGGAGACGGATACTGTTGAGTCCATTCCAAAGTGCCCTGACAAATGTTTGCCATGACCTGCAGACAGACCCCACTGGAGCAAAGGAGTCCCAGTTGATGCTATGGTGGTGGCAATGGAAGCCACTAAAAAGGAGCTAGCAAATCAGAGCTTTACTGTTCATCCACCCAACAGAGAGTCTAGAGTGTTGGACAGATTTGAAAAGCAAGTGTTTGCCTCAGCTACCTTCCCACTGATGTCCCTTAATTATCTGGTGCATTTTACTAGACTTCAGAGAGATTTGACTAAAGAACTTTCAAATACTCTGAGTCCATGTCTGCTGAGGATTTCAAGAGAACATCCTCTCAACTGGTCACTCTTTTATCCATATCAAACTCTTTGATAAGGTTATTCTCACACACAGCTGAAGATACCTTATGTGCAGCCAGTTCAGGCATTGCCATAAGGAGTCATGCCTGGATGCAACTATGCAATTTTGCAGAGCCTTTTAAGACATCTTTTATTAACACCCCATTTGAAGGCACTTCTTTGTTTGTGCTACTGATAAAGGATACGCTCCGCCACAGCAAAACAGATGGAAAGACCCTGCCTCCATAGGGATCAAATATTCTACGCCTCAGAGGACCTTCTCTAGGAACCAGAGATGTGGTAAGAAAATGTGGTTCCACAAATCTCAGGGGCCATTCCAGGAATTGCATGGGGAAAATTCTTCCAGAGGCAGAGGGAAAAGTTTTAATGGCAGATGTCTCCCTAGAGGCAGAGGAGGGCTGCAAAACCAGGACTTTAGAAATTTTTTTGGGATAGGCCCTATCAGCACTCCTGAAGTGCTGCCTGGCTGCCCTACTCTAGATGCAGTCGGGAATCAATTCTCTTTAAACCTAGACACCTGGACAGACATCACAAAAATTCTTGCGTGGTTTAATATATTTAGCTACTTGTTTGGTACCCCCATGTTTCTATGTGAGCAAGACTAATTGTACTTTGAGAAAGGATACAAGAACACTTAAGTGAGATACTTAGCCGCAGGAGCTCTAATGCATTAGCTAGACACGTATTTGATAAAGATACGATGCACACATTCAGATTTATGGTATTACACCAAGTATGAAAACGGGAGTTGTTGATAATTTTATTAAATTTAGTGAACTTAGATGGAAGATGCGCCTGCAGGCAGATAAGGAGTATGGACTTAACGGATGTATACCTTTAAAGCCAGTGCTTAAAGCTCAGCCAATTAAATAAACTGAATGTAATTGCATTATATGTGCATTATATGTGATTGGTTTTATTATATTTGGATGAGAACTGTTAAACTGCATTAGGTCTGATGAAGTGCTGAAAGCGCTTACCTGGGTAGTGTTATTTTAATAATAATGGTTTTAATAAAAGTAGATGCTGTTTTTAAAAGCCTTCTGCTGGATTCTTTAGTTTACTATCAAATATTTCACCATACTGGTTTGCATAAAAAAAAAAAATGTCTTTCTCAATATTTGTATTAATGGCTGTTATTTCTCTTTTATTTTTATGTAACTTCCTTTCATTTTCTTTCATAATAAGTTTCATATGTTCACAACCCATTTTATCAAACGATTCCAGTAATTCCTGGTGCAGCACAGAATTTACTAGGTTACCAACCAGATATTTCCACAACCGGAGATCCATAGGTACCCTTTTTAATCTAACGTATTCTGTTAGAAAATAATTATTTAATTGTAGAAACATGTATTTCAACTGATTCTTTTCAAACAGTTTCATTTGTGAGGCCAAGGCGCTCTTTTTCCATTCGTCTGTTTCGTTCCTTTTAAAAACAAATTCAGGATTCTCAAGCTATGAATTAAGAGATCTTGCTACCCTTCCTTGCTGCTGTTGATCATCCTTCAATTGAAGGGAAGCAGTTTGTGTTATGAGACCTATTCTCTCATCATTTCCCAAGTCAGTTCCTTGAGTACCTCGCACTACCGACTCTCCTGGGATATATCTCGTCAACTGCTGTAATAATAATGTTGAATCTCTTGGCAACTGGTCATTTTGAGATGCCATTGTTGATTTTAACAAATTTGTTAATCCAACCAAACAAGTAATACATAACTACATGCTATTGACTGGGCTCCTTTTTACAGCTGCTTTGATACCAGTGATGTCCTTTCTTATTTCCTACAACAACTCTCTGCAGTTCAAGGTACTGTCTTCTCTTTGGTACAGAAAAGACCAAGTGGCCAAACTTACCCTTCCTTGACTTACTAGTGATGTTAAAAAAACTTCTAACAGTAAGGGGCAAAACATGGAAAGAATGGAAGCACCAACTCTAAAAAAAAAAAAAAAAAAAAAAAAAAAAAAAATAAATCAGTTACATGAACAGTCTCTACATCTTAGAATGAAAGTGTGAATAGCCACCAGTGTTGCAAAGGATATATGTTTGTTCTTGAGGAAAAGGTAAGAGGCTGTCGCAGCCTGCGACTAGCATTTCTGAAAAATAACTAAAAATAATTAATAAGAACCATTATGAAACATACAGAATAATCCAAATCCGCTAGTATCTTTCATATCCATTCTAACTTGTACAGGATTTTTTTCCGTAAAACTATCCAATACATAAGTACCACCTTTACCTCAGTACTAAATACTAACAGTCGTACAAATGCCACACTGGATTCTCCTCCTACAAGATCCAGTTATACACTCTAGCAGCCTACAGTCCTACTTTCATTTTCAAGCAGAGCTCATTTAAGGAAGTTAGAAAAGTTCTTCTCAACTTGCATCTCACTTTAAGGGTCTAAATTCTTCATGTTTCATCCCGCCTTCCTCAGAATGTCTGCTAATCACATAGCTAAACTACTCACTTATATCACTTCTTGCTGTTTGCCAGCAGACCCCTTCTAAGTAGAGAGGCTGGCATACATTACTGAAAATGCAGGAATTTAAGATGTGTTAAGTTGTATAAACATTACCACAGGGGGTAATAGAAATTGATTCAATGAATTGACAGTCCCCATCCCAGTCAACATCTGAAAATTCCACCCCACAGTCACTCCATGTCCACTCAAACTATAAAACATCTTATACCACGTAACAAGAGTAAAGTACCAGCAAGCTAATAACCTCTTATGGAATAACCTACCTTTAAGGAATGTTCTCTGTGAGGAGTTTCTGCCACCTGAAATTTGAGAGAATTGGTGCAATTGAATCTAGCTTGTACACATAAATCTCAACTGTCAGACACACACATGCTTCATGGCACTTGGGCTACACATTGTCGAAACCTAGGGAGCACCCCTGAAATTCTCCACAGTTCCTATTTAGATTTGTGTTTAAAAAAATTACTTAATTCTAAAGTTTGGATGATTATCTGGTTTCAGATTAATGTTTTGTATATTGATTGTATTATAATCTTTTTGGTGGAAGTCTCTTTTTATCAGTGATCTGTACAAGGCTCACTGATGCGTTCTGAGGTGATTCATTCTGGTACTGGACCCAGACATCCATTCACAGAACCTATAAATCATTCTTTCAGGGTCAGCTGGTTGGCTTTATTTAGTTTTCATTCCTGCCCGTTATCTTTTCAGCTTTCGGTGCAAGCCATTTGTTTTTCAAAGCTGGGTATTGTGTGATGGAAACTCATGGAAGCTGTTCACTGACAGTGGTAAGGCAGCGTATGCCTTTATCATCTTAAGAAACCTGAATCATGATGTACATCTGTAGGTCACCATAAAGGGACAGTAAAGCATTGTCACAAAACACACTAGCAGCCTGAATCCTTTGCTGACATACCTGTCTGTATTTGCTATTAAGATAGAGAATGGATGCAACCATTTTCAATGTTTATTCCTTAATGTTGAGTTGCAGAGAGCTAAATGTATGTCACTGAGTAGGCTAGTAAGAAGCAGCATTGCTTGTTGAGGGTTTAGTGAGAGTTCCAGACTTTAGTAAACTTCTACTGCTGTATTTAGTGAGCTGTAGGTCAGTCTTGGTCTATGCAGAAATGGCATAGTCATTGTATTGGAAACTGATGATGGGTTAATTGGATGCTTTAGTTTATGACTGCAGATACAAAATAAAGAACTGACTTTTTTGTATTTTATGAAGGTTTCAGTGAGGAGTGTTAGGTCTTAGTTGAGAATTAGTATGTTAGTGAGGAAGGCAGAAAGCATGGTTAGGGTGATGACCCAGCTCTGTTTGTCTCCTTTTTGAATTTTGAATGGGTCTGTTTTGAACTGTTTGTAGAAAAGTCAGGTAGTCTTCTGGTCATGCAGAATCATCAAGACCTTGCTGAATTTAGTAAGGCAGCCAGGTCTCAATTAGCATGTTCTAGAAAGTGTTATAACTGGTAAAGTCAGAGGTCTTTGTCAGTTTAGTGTAAGCTAGACACAAGTTTTGTTGCTGTTCCTTTACACTTTTTTTTGTAATTATGATCTGTTCTGTCTCATAAGGTGGTATAAATCCAAAGTGGATTTCTGACGTGATTCTTAAGTTGGAAGGTTGGAAGGAAGTAGTTTAGATGCATATATGGGTTAGGATTTTCTGTGCAGAGGAAAATATGACATTTCTCTTCATCTTCATGTATTGACTTGTCCCATTCTTGAAATGTCTGTCATTGTTCATTCCTCAGATCTTGACATTTCTTATTCAAGTTTCAGAGAGTGACCTAGAAGTGCTTTAATATCTTTTCTTGCAGTCAGCCTTAAAGACTTGAGCTGTTATATGGCCTGTTTGATAGCAAATTTTAGTGTTTAATGGTAGGAGAATGCTGAGAGACCAATTTAATTGTAGAATGAGAACAATTTAATTGTAGAATGAGACCCAGGAGCCTCACAAATCCATCTTGTCTCAAGTTTTCTAATTAGGATGATCTCATTCCCTTTTAGGAGTGTCTGGCCATCTTAAGAACAGAGGGGAGTGGGTCCATGAGAACTTGGACCATGGAAGGTCATTGTAGTGTGGAAGAAGTCCTTCATGTCACCTTTGTCAATGTAGAGCTGAAGCTCATTGCTCATATCACCAATTTTTTTGATGTCTTTAATCTTTATTTGAATTTCTGCTTTGCTCTGCTGTGCCTGTATTTTGCTGGCATAAGAGATGTTATATCATATGTACTGAATTTTACTTTTTAAGTTATGCACATCTTGAATTACAGTAACATTTTCATGAGGCCTGTCCTTTTAATGTTGCATGATGTATCCGAGAAATTCAGCACATGTTGAGAAGATGAGCGCTGTGAACTATTTCCATTACATCTTAATGTCTCAGTTACTGGAAGTCCTGCTACCCCAAAGAGTCTTTAAGAGACATGGTTGAAATTTCTTTGCAGTGATTTTGGTAGCCTTCAGTAGTTTCTGAAGGGACGGAATGTTTTTAGTGACCTAGGAGAGATGTGCGTCTCAGAGGCTACCCCTTCACTGGAACAGACTTCCCATCTGTTTAAAGCAAAGATGTTCCCTAATCCACTTGATATGTAGCTTTGGACCAGTGGATGAGGAATGGGAAATCTACCCTTATACCTTAAGTAGACAAAAGCAGCCTGTAAATGCTTGACCATCCATGCCCAAGCCTATATATACCTTTAAATAATTCTAGGGTATCGAAACGTGTCAGATACATTTGGGAAGACCCTCCCCCAAGGTCATTAGCCTTGTAATAACCTATGAACCTGTGATGAGATGATGATCTTTCCAGATGTCTTCTAATCTTTACCCTTGTATAACAGACAGCCATATGATCACAAGCTCTAAATTATGATGTAGTGCATGAGGTGCCAATGTTTGGATCAAAGATGTCTACAAGTAGTTTAAAAATTTTTGTTTTGTCTGAAAATGATGCTCTGAATTACCAGGTCTTACTGAGCTCATCTTTTCAGTAGCAGAAATTCTTTGGAGTTTGCCTTTTTAAATCTCTGCTTTCCATTAGTGATACACTGATGATTTGAAGTATGTCCATCACCACTGACAATTCTGAGTAGCACAGTCTCGTTCTCTTTCGGAGAGTTGGTCATGCCCCTTATCTAGGCTGGTGCATAATTATTCCCAGATTCCCTCATCAGTGTAATGTATTGTGGCATATGTGCTGATTCTTTATTTTGTCGTCTTAGATTATGCAAGTGTTGATGTTGCTACTTTCTTTGGCAGTGAAAGCAGTTTTTTCTTGTAATTTGCAGTATTGTTTGTCAGAGTGTGTGTGTAGATCCTTCCACATTGCAAAAACTCTCACACTTCTTGATTCAGCTGCTCAGAGTGCACAGATATCCAGTCAAACAAAGGAAAGGCGGCTCATATTTAAGGTACCTTTCTTTATCCATCCTCACAAGTGTTTGCAACCAGAGAAGATCCAAAAATGTTACTTGTATAGAATTAACTACAGAAATGCACCCAGGTGTTAGACAACAGTTCAGTTACTGACAGCCTCATTTCATGTATATATTCATGTCTAGAGACTACCCACTACTGTGTTCCTTTCTGTATTACCATTACTCTGTTAACACAGGCCTTTAACATTTGTAGGGGATGGTGGTAGGTTTGGTTTAATCTTGCATATGTCTTCTTTTAAGCAGGAACTTCAGCAGCAACCACACACACATTACAAAATTTAAATCAGGAGCCCAGTAGCAAGGAGAGACTGAAGGTGAACAGATATTTTGTCTTAACTGTGTACTTTAATGGTACCTCCGTATGTTTAATCTTTCTAACATTAATGATAAGTCTGAGACTTTAATATGAGAGAATCTATGGTTCTTATCTTACCTTGTTAAATGCTTAAAGATTTGGCCTGAAAAATGTTAAGGAATATATTACTAGTGAAAAATAATTGTTGGATTTCATTAGTTTATTTTCTACTTTTTCTTTAAGTCTCCCACTAGGTTTGCCCAGCTGCTTCACACTGTTTACCCATTTGGCCCATTTATTCCTTCGAAGGCAAGATCCGGACATCTTCAGGCAAGGCATGAGTCCTATTGTCCATTTGTTCCCTGCCTGGGATGCTTCATCAGCCAGTTTGTTCCCCCTATGATGAGAGCTGAGTAGTAGGGAGAGGGCCAACTTGTCGGTGTAGTACAGCAGCCAGCCCTCTCCCTAGCATTCGCTGCCACCCTTGCAACTGCTGTTGGGCACAGAGACCATGTCTTTTTACACTATCAGGGCTATGTGCCTGTACACATCAGCAGTTTGTGCATAAATGCTTCATGCATGCAACGCCTAGTAGTCCTGCTAGGTGTCACCCACATGGGTAGCCACATCTGACTCTCCGCCCTCCACCTTTAATTTCTCTACAAACGGTCTAAAATTTCTCTAAATATTAAATGATTGTGATACACCTTATATCAATTCATAACCAATGTTTTTATATCATGTCTAATTTGTTATTATTTAAACTGCAGATATTTTTGTTTTATTTTTGAAGATTGTGTAGTTATTGTTCTTAAAATGTTTTGTAATAATTAGGAACTTTTCTACCCTGGCCTCTGACGAAAATGGGCATCTACCCAGTTGGACTTTTTCAGTAATCAAATATCAATCAGTAAATAAATAAATAATTGAATCAATCAATCAGCAGTGATCTCTCACTTCCAGCTCTTACAGGCACTTGAGCTGCTAGTTGAACTCTGGCCTGCTATGCTATACTCTGGGTTTTATCCCTCTATGCAGCAGAGCTGGCTTATATGTTTTCTTCTTTCGTTAGTTGTAATGTCCGTAATTTCATATTGATTATGTACAAATGTTTGCAATCGCACAAGAAGTGTGTACAGAACATGAACTAGCTGCCATAAAAGCTTTATTTTGATACAGTGCTTAGTGCACCTCATGTTACTGAATTGTTTTAATATCAGGAATTTCAGCAAAGTAAGGTATTTATTTAATGTGATACTTTAGCTTTGACAGTTTAATTATGCTGTATGGCATTGCCGTACATTATAGCAGCTATGTCAGGCAGATCTCAAGTCCCCACAGTGAGTCATAGCAGTGTGACAGTGATATGCATGCTGCGAAATTTGTTGCTAGCCTGCCACAGGTAAATGTGTCATTCATGAAATAAGGGTGAATGTTCCAACACATCTTTGTTTTAATACTGTCTGGATGTCTTTACAGAAATGCAAGCATTTTTTATGATTTAAAATTGGTGAACTATTTAATGAGAAAGCAAGGACACTAATATACATAAATATAATAAAGCATTTTAATGTGCATCTAAACAATATACCAAACATGTTTGTGTGAATTAACATATATTGGTAAACTGAATGGATTCCACATAATTAGTTGCAGAAGTAAACCATTATTTTGAAGAATATGAGAAAATGCAAATAACACTTTCCTTTTCCATTGCCTATTTTAATTAACAGTTTAATAGGTTTATAGGTTTATAGGTTTATACTAAGCTAACTGCCTTTGCGAGCCATTTTAAGTCTAGCCAGTTATCCCTTGTGAGATTCAAACCCTGCACCTTGTGTTTGTAAGGCAAACACCTTAACCATTAGGCCACCCTCCTTTCCCTAATTTGTCAGTTAAGCTGTGTTATGCATTTAGAATTTTGATATCACATTTTTGAATGGGGTGCAACCTTCAAAAATGCTCTTAACAAATCTTGTCAGTGAGAAAGATCTCGAGTAGCATTTATGTATGCCCTCTTCTTGAGAAGTGAATCTGACCCAACTTCTGTTTATTATAATTTGCAGTCCTGTTGTTCAGTGCTGTGTTGCATGAAATGTATTTTTATGCAAGTGTTTTCTCGTCAGTATTCTGTTAATGGCAGAAATAAAACATACAAGGCTTGGAAAGATACTATATCACTGAAGCAGCTTATTTCCTCCAAAGCTGAAACACATCTCTCGGAAATGTTTGCTTTGCGTTCATGTAGTATCTTTGATTACCCCAAGATTTTCTAGGAATTGAACTTTCTCTTGTTTGCTTAATGACTTGTATCATATCCTTAGTAAATGCTAACTTATTTTCAAATTTACCATTTCTTCTCACCTACTGGCAGTCACTTCTTTTAGAAATGCTGATGTCCACATGACCTATTAAGTCAGCAAAAAAGCTGTTAACAGCTTTATGGTAACTGGAATTTGTTAAATATAGTGCGTAAAAAAAAGGAAGAAAGCTATCTCCTTCCTGACCATGTGCAGCTGAAGCAATTGCATTTTGTGTCTACATGGTGAATGAGGTGCTACTTTGAGGTGCAGTAATATTTGTAATAGATATGGTAATGGTGGTAAAATTGGAAGTCATTTTGTCAGTATGGTTAGTATTGGTCTTTGAAAAAGTAGTGGTGTTAGTATGGTTAGTGTTCAGTGCAGAGATTAAAAGTAGATGAGCAGCTGATATCAGTTTAGCAGTGTGACAGTAGCATGGTACTACTGGCACAGTTACTACCGACTCCAGATTTACCTCCTAATGGCGGGTTTTTACAGACTGTGATATCAAGATAACTGGCACTAATGGAATTTGATTCCCACTATTGCCAACTAGAAGTAAAGTAGAAGCACAGAAGTACATCCAAGTCTATTTCAATAATAAATCTACAGAATACAGCCTGTCCCCAATAGTGCAGAAGGTGGATGTACCACTGTCCTGGCTAAGGGCTTCCAACATCCACACCCTCACCCACACTGGGCTGCATGAAGATCACTTAGAGAGATTAGTCATTGGACAAGCACCCCCAAGCCCCTGTCTCACCACTGTGTCTGTGAAGCCAGTGTCTTCCAGTGCCCCTTTATCCATGGTAACTACATTTAACACAAGTTAGTATCTACACATAGACAAAATTCCCAGGGAAGGCTGGCAGAATTCTTCAGTTCCTTAAAACACTTTTCCTAGCACATTAGGATTACCACCATAAGGCCAGAGATGCAACAATTACCTGCTGCTGCTAAATTAAACTAGATAGGAAACTGTACCCATTAATCTCTCCCATTGATGGTAGGTCTGAGCAGTGTAATGGGAGATGTGTGACATACAGTTTATTAACCAACAGTGTAAACATTGATTACCCTCTTCTGACACATACATGCATGTGTGTGCGTGTGCATGTGTGCGTGTGTGTGTGTGTGTGTGTATATATATGAATGTATAAATGTAATGAATGAATATCAGCCTCAGAAGCTTAAAGGTTAGTAAATGAACCTTACTTTAATAATAAAGAAATTATGCAAATACAGATTATAATATACTTAGGCTGGCACACACAGAGCAGTAAAATAATGAACAATAAAAAACATGCATACAGAAAAAACTAAGTCCCAGATGCACAAGTTCCCTGGCTAACTCTGGCTACAGAAGTACTGACTCTATCATAACTTGGATAAATTAATAATTAGTACTTGCAGATGGGTTCAGTCAAGCAAGACTGCATCAGTATCTCTCATACGTCTCAAGTGGTCACACCATTTCTTTTACTTATCATGGCAGACTTTCAGGAATAAAAGTTTAATTATATCCATCTTATAGCAATATGCAGTTCCAATACATATCCACTTCTTTGTCCTCTCTTTGACTCAGCCCTGGTGTCTTAGTAATATGCAAATCATTAAGTGCATCAGCAGTTGCATTTAAAAAGATTGACGGAGAGGGCAGCAAGTCTCAAGAATCCAACACATTTCAAAAGACATTCCCTGTTATTTTCATTCAGAAAGACAAAAGTCACACACTCCTAATCCACGAATGAGAACAGCATTCAGAATGTGGATGATCAAAAGAGAAGAGAAGGAAAATGCATTACATTTTTAACTGCCCCCTTTAACTTGGCATTACCTTTCACTTTACAGATAGCACCAAAGAATACTGAATGTTTAAACGTGTACACTGGAAGTAGTTGCAGCCACTAATCAGCTATGATCTTTAGCACGAGCAAATACTGAATGTTTTAGTTTGTACTTTTGAAGTAGTTGCTGTCAGTAATCTACTGTTATCTTGACCTGTGGCTTGGGGTGAGCATTCATCTAATATGATTATTGCAAGTAGCATTAGAATAGTCAACTTGGATCAGATAAAATGCATATCATATTTTTGATGTGGCACAGATGGGTTGGAGACCTAATGTGTTTGCATGATTTAGGTTGGTTACCACATACCATGTGTTAATAAATCTATGAAGATGCGCTTAATGGCTTGAAGAATAGGAATGTAAAAGCACTGGCACAACTATGCCAACTGTCAGACAAACAATATGGGAACATATTGTCATATCTGTGCATGTTTTTCTCTGTTAAAAAAAAATGAGATCATCTTCTCACAACTTCATCAGAGGAAAATGTCATAAAAGGCACTTAGTCTCATGGGCTGGATTAAAAAATAGGTTAGCAGCATTGCAGAAATAATAAAATGTCCCTGTCTAGCAACCCAGACCTTAGAGCTTTAGATATAGTTTTCATCGTTCCCAAATATAAACTGTGTGGCTCTTTACAGATTGTCACTAATGAAGCCAGTGTCATAAATGTTGCCTGTTTCTTTAAGACAGGCATCTGTTACAGCATCACATGGCCTGTTACATTGTAGAAGGACTAGGCTGGCCCCTTTTGTTTGCAATTGTAATTAGAATGCATTGCAATCCCCTACTCTCCCTTGCCTGTTATTTCCAAAACATTAACATTTTATACAGACGTTTATGCTAATTTTTATGTTGGAGAGAAACATGTTAGGTGATGGCCTCTTTTACAGCCAAAGAAAAACTATCAGAGCATGCCAGCTCCATTGACAGAGAGAGAGAAAACCCTCCACCCCAACCCTGACTACAGCAAAGGTGACCTGACTTCAGTTAGAAACTCGGGCATCTGCTGGCACTGGCATGGTAAGGATGGGCATGTCTGTCTGGGGTGGGGGTGGGGGAGCTGACCAGAATCATCCAATGCCATGATACCTTGGAGGAGGAGTGGAAATGAACAGGGTGGTCCTGGGATATTTGGTTCACCAAGCTGCTAATGCTGTAATCTTCACATGTGTATGCACGGAAGTATACAATCACATGGGGAAGGCGTTCTTACCCCCATGCTGATGTGGGTCTCATGTACCCTTCCCAAGTGAGGGTTTAGGGCAATATCATTAATATCTTTATTGCCTGGATGCCAGCAAAGGGAAAGAACACCCGTATGACTTCCTGAATGACAACACCTGCCGGTAGCTGTATCCTCTTAATGAATAAATTCCATTCCCTTAGGTGAAGGTTTGATGGCCAGCAGGAAACATGGATATAGAAAAAAACTGGGCAGTAAATGTACTTCTTAAGCAGTGTTTTTAAAGTAATGTGGTTTTATTGAGGAACAAAAAAGAAAGAAAAATTACAGGTTCTTCCCATCTAATCACAGGGAATGACAAAACAACTTTAAATTGCTACTACATATTGTCCCTCAGAGCAGGGATACAGTTTGTCATAACAAGATTCTCTGAGCAAATCTTTGTCTTCTGGTCTTCCTAGGGCAGTAAAGATGTCCATGCCCCTTCTAGTAGGTTTCTCTTTACTTCACAGTGCTTCAGTCATAACGCTGCTGCTTCCAGCAGGAAGAGACAGTGACTTTGACCTGGCTCACTTCAACCCTCTTTTTTATGTACCACTGATTGGTTAAGTAACAAACCTGAGAAAATCTGCTCTACAGCAAGGTTTATGCCTTTCTTAAAAGAATGTCAGTATTTAAAGTAACAGTTTTATTTACAAAATTTACCATAGCAGTTTTCCTTACAATGTTTACAACAGCAGCATTATTGATATCCTTTTCTGGCAGCTTTACTTCATTTTGACATACCGTTTTGCAGGATCTGCTGCATTATAATACACTGACACCCCACCAGCTTGAAATCCTGGATTTCAAGCTCACCAAATGGGCTCTGAGCATTTGACAGACCATGCATATTTTGGTACACTGAACTTCATCTGTACTATACTGTAAATCTGAATGGTTGTAAAGAGAGTGGCCACCTATATAACCTCATGTTTACATCGTACTGCCCATTTAGCCACATTAGAAGGCATGATCTGTCATCAATGAGAACTCCTGGCTGAGCAGGTACTATTTTACTGGAGAGAGCACCGAGTTGGCTGTCAAGCATTATTGGCTGTTAAGCTTCACCTCTCGGTATTAAAAGACTTGGTTTCTGCTCTGCTTTACTTATGACTCAGAAAACATATAGTGTTCTTCCCCATCAAAGGCCTTTAGACATATGTCAGATGCATCATTATAAACTAAAAAAAAAGATGTGAATACAAGTTCTAAGAACAGTATTTCCTTTAATTGCTTAAAGATATTATCTGCCTCTAGGGTCCACTTAATTTTAAAGGACATCTTTCTTCCCTTTTGTGTTATCTGTATGATGGCATGTTATTGATGTAAAATTTGGTAAAAACATTAAGTAGTACTTGCCCAAGAATGCCCTCACTTGTGTATTAGTGCCTAGAACTGGCTAGTCTCTCACTAATACTAATTTTTCTTTCTGGGGCCTAGTAATTTCCCAATCTATTACATTCCCTAATTATTTAATCTCTGTAATGCCTGACTTGTTCTTAGGGCATTAACAGTTAGCATAACTTTTTTTAGAGAGTTTAGTACAGGTTATGCTTAAGTTATTTGGGTGTCCCAATCCTCAAATTGTATTATGGCATCATCTAAGTAAACAGCACCGTCATTGATGTAGGGCTTGTAGTGCTTCATCCATTAATCTCTGAAACGTCACAGGGGATTCATATAGCCCAAAAGGAAGACCATTATACTTTAATATGTCCTTTGGTGTTGAAAAGTCTACCTTTACCCTTGTTTCAGTTGTTAGAGAGATTTTCTTGAATCCCTGTTTTAGATTTTGTGTATTTTGAGGGCTTGCCTTCCCAAGCCTCTGTTTGTTCATCCTCCCTAAGAATTGGATGGCTCTCAAATTTCAAAGTTCTGTTTCTAAATTCGTTGTAGAATCTGATTTGTTCTGTCAGTGGTTGGGGCTAACTTTATGGGACTGTTCCATTCACTTTTTAACTGTCTTTTCACCCCATCTTAACTACTAGTAGTATTCTTCTACTACTTTTTTACATAGGCTTTCACTGAGACTATGATGTTCAGAAAGGCTTTAAGTTAAACTTTTGTCATGAAATGATCACATTGCAAGGGTAGTTCTGAAAACACTTCATTTATTTCTAACAAAAATTCCCTTTCTTTTGTTTCTGTGGCTTAGATAGTTTTTCATCTACCTACACTGTAGGCAAGCGGGTTACTTTTCTTTACTCATTAGAGCTATTAGTTTATGCCATTAACTTAACTCTTTAGGTGTGCACTTCTTTGCATGGATTCAAAACATTGATATTGTATATCTTTTCTGACCTGTACCAGATGTAGTTTATATCACTTAATAGTTCCATTTCAAATGGACCCTGCCACTTACCCAGAAACTAATTTTCAATGGATGGGACCAAAGCAAATAGCTGGTCTCTAGCTTTGAATTCTCTTGTCCTACATTTCTATAATACTTTTCTTATTCAGTACAGCAACAAGGCATTTAGACCAAATATTGAAAGCGGTCAAACTCGCGGCAAAGTAGTTCTGGGTAGTTGTGTCCATACTTCCGTTTTATGCCCTATGTTCTGTGTCAGGAGCATAAATGTGACATACAACACATACAAGATCATTAAGCTTTTGTATACTGGACGAGCATTAGACTGCCCTGGGCAGGAGATCCCTTCTGTTTTGGATACTGCAACAATGAAGAGGAACATCTACTGTTATGGATATATAGGTACAGTTTGCCTAAAGTCTCTGCTTACTTAAGTCTTCTATAATGCACTTACAGAAGTGGGTTTAGAACTCTGACCGGATAGTATTTTCTCTTCTTTAACTACACATGTAAAGTCTTTTCTATTGGCAAATTTTTCTTCCTCAACACTCACCTGCTAATTTAAATTTTGCATTTTTTAAGCACCTTTATTGAATTATCACTTTTGACATAGGCAAATGTACACTTATACAAAAGTAATAAAATTGTATTAAATTAAATTTAACAAACAATAAACTTCACATATATTGCTATATACCATATATCCTAAGCGTCAATACATAAACTATTCAATTCCTGCATCTTTTGTTTTTTAAATGAGACATCTTTATTAAACCATCACTTACGACATAAGCAATCATACATGTATACAACTGAAAACAAACCTCATCGACACAATCTTAGTTGCAAGCATTTTACATCACAAACCATACTGACACACTCCCAGTAGCAAACATTATACATCACTTATAATCTGCGTAATCGTTTTCAGTCAAACATTACATAGCTCATTTAAGTCCTGCCTTCTTTCAAACCTCATTCCTCTCCTGTATGTATTGCTCCCACAATTCCCATTTTTCCTATGTAGTTTGCTCTTATTGTTTTCTAAAGATCTGAATTGCAGTTGTTTTATCTCTGTTACTATATCTGCTACTTCTAATATAGTTAGTTTAGATGTGATTTCCATGTTTTAGTAATTGCTCTTTAGGCAGCCACCATAGTTAGACACAGTGAGGCCTTACTGTGTCTAGGCAATTCCTATTCTATATCATAGCTCAGAAAAATCATCTCCCTCATCACACCAATCCATCCACCCAGACAGTGCAATCCCACAGGGAATCTTTAAAGTCCACCAACCCACTGCACTCCCAGAAAATATGTTCCCAAGATCACACCTCCAAAATTTGCTGTCTACCTGAGGAAAAATTCTCTATATTTTACTTGGGGTATAAAAGTATCTCTGTAAGCATTTCCAAGCAAAAATCCTAAATCTTCTAAATTTTGTTGCATATTTGGGAGACATGCATATATCCTCCCATTGTTTCTTTGTGAATTGCTTATCCTCTCTCTCTCTTCCCAATCCTTTCTAACCTCCTCTGATTGATTCTTATAGTTATCATGCAATATTTTGTATACTCTACTAATTATTTTTTTTAATGACAGCTGCTGTTCTAGATTTTACTAAAAGCTCTACCAGTGCTGGTCTTATGTTTAGGACCCCCCCCATTTCTTTCTCTTTGAGTATACTCTGATGGGAATTCTGCATTTTTGAGCTTTTTTTTTTTTAACTTGACAGAAAATTTGGAATTTTTCTCAGATTGTGCATTTTTCATATTTCCAGTTGCCATTCCGTTGGATTAGCCTTTTAGTGAGTTCTGCCACTTCATTTATGTTGGTTATTTCTACTACCTGCACTGTAACACTTTCTGGCTACAATGGCACTTCTAATCCTTGCTTTGTAACACTTTTATGCTGCAACATTTTACTATATAACTCCATTCTACTGTTTCTGCTCTTGCAGGTTGCACTGCCACGGTTATATGCTAACATATCACTTTAAATAGTACAGGTACTGCTCTGTGTAACCTTAGTCAAATTTTGTTTCACTATGGCATTATGACACTATTCCTTTATTTTTGTTAGACTTGTATATTATTATGAGTGTGACTGGTGGTGTTTCCCACCTTTTTTAAGGTGAGGCAGAAATGTGTGTAGACTTCTACACTTGATGGTTCCTTTCCCCCCACTGCATATGTCAGAAACTGATAGTTTTATAAATTAATGTGGTGTTGTTAAGGGGAAACAGAAAAAAATGCAGCATCCCAAATAATCATCTGGAATAACAAAATGACAAAACAGTTTGAAGGATCTTTAAGCACTGTCCCATGCAGAATGGGTATAGTTTCTCTTAGCAAGTCTGTCTTCTCAGTAATTCTTTGGTTTTCTTTAAGAATCAATTTAGGCCAAACTGCCTTCCCCTGTCTGCCCATTGGTTCAAACCCGAGTATCTCTCAGAGTTCTTTAGCTCAGGAATACTTGTATAAATGCCCTAAATATTAAAGCAAGTTGATATTTTTACCTCACCCCCTCCCCTGTTAGAAATAAATGCTGAGGTGTTAGCTGGTTTTATAGAAGTAGATATATGAAGATGTTTGCTTTTTTACATTGGGGGTCGCAGCTGACTGGGAATTAGATGACACAATGCCAGGGCACCCATCTTAACTAATTGCTGTAGTGTCCAGTCTGTTGTACACTGCAGAACAAAATATCCTGGCAGGTATTTGGGTATGATTTAGACAAATAACACACGCACACACGTATACATATACATATACATACATACACACAGAGCAAGATACTTAGCATGGTGTATTTATTGTGGAGTCTCATGTCTCTAGGGGCAGTAGTGAAAGGGAATCTCTTTGTTCCTGTAGTCTTCTTTTTATTTCCGGTAGCTAGGTGGTTTATAGTCCAGTTTTTGGTATATTGCTAATGGCAGTGGTTCCTGTGTAATTAGTGATGGTGGTATTGATGTTGCCAGCTCCTGAGATGCTTATGTAACTGACAACATAGTTTTAGGGTTTGGTTTCCTGACTAGAAATTCACTTTTTGAGAGGCAGCAAAGTAGGATTCTAAGGTAAACTTAATCAACTTAGCACAGTAAAATAGTTAAATAGAAAACAGGTATACCTGAAAACTTGCAGTTCACCACTTTTTTAATTGCTTTCTAAACTGAAATGTCCTTGTGATGAACAAGCATAATAAGCTGTCCAAAATATTGGGTTATTTCTGTTCCACAAGGTAGTGTAAAGTAGAGAACTGAGTAAGGAATGCATCACTTATCAGGCCTGTGGTAGCCGTGCAAAACTGGGTGTGCATTCCAAAAGTCCAGATAGAAATTGCATAGCAGTTTTACCGGGACTAGACTCCCAACTCATTTTCCAAATTATTGGTATCATACTTCGAACTGAGGAAGTACAGCTTTGATAGAGCAGAAGATGAAACAGAGGCTGAATTGGATACAGGACACCATTATTCTTTTGGGAAAACTTGGCTAGGTTTAGAAAGCACCCCCCCCCCCGGTCATTATTCTAGTAGCAATCTATGAAACCAAAGAATGTCAAAAGAGAAAGCGCATGAACTGGATAAAAATGAGAGCGAACATTAGCACAACAGAGAAGTGCTCACCCTTGCATACCCAGCATGCAGAGTTGTTTCTAAATTATTTCTTTATAAAGACAGAGATTTTAACAGTTGTATACTAAAGGCACTGTATAGAGTGTGCTTATAGAAAGTTATATGTGCTTTAAGTAAGATGCCAGATGTTGCTGTTGATTGTATTTTTATGCTAAATCAGGAATATATTGTGTAACAACTTCATGTTTATCCCTGAAACCTATAGGAAAAAGCAGGTGATACTTAACAGTAACAACAGACTTGCATACATTCTATGATAGATGGATGAGAGGCCACAGGCTGCAACCTGGGATCTGATAGTTGACTTAATTAAAAGATAGAAAATACTCATTTTGTAATGCCTGTGGCCTGATAGTGTGGTTAACATACTGGGAGTGCACCCTGCATACTGAGATGGGCATACGAGCAATCTGTGTATGTCCAGGAATGCAGTATTAGACAAGGGAATGCACATGGGAACCACTTTGGTGGTCTAAGTGATCCTGAAGGGGAAGTCCAGGACTCCACAGCATGATCTATTTACTAAAATGCAAGTGGCTAACGAACATTGTTCTCTGGGACAACACCCATTGTCCAATGAGGATAGGTAGCTGTCTGACACCTGATAGGACTAAGGACAAACAGAGCAGTTCTTTAGTGGTAGGTTTTTCAGTCCATGGCAATCAAAAGCACCTCTCAACTTCTTAGTGCAAGAAATCTGGACGAAGACTGACAAAATGGGGGGACAAAGACCCCAAAAAAGAGACATATTTTAAATATTGCTCTTACAAAGTTAGAAAGTTGCTAGAGTAACAGGGTTTGTTTTAACATACATTTTCTGAAGTATTTGAAGTCTAAAACTCAAATGTATGTCATTATTTAGTGACTTTAATCCTCAGATCATTCCAGTGATTTGCCAAAAAAAAAATCACAAATTTTATGAGGAGCAGACCAAACATATGAGCCAAAAATCTGGACATTGTGTGAAAAGCTGGACAGTTGAGGGGTATGAAAGGCAGACAGACACACATACTAGAACTCGTTCCCTATGTAAATGAAAAGAGGTCAAACATCTGGGAAGAGGAATACAGCATACTTTTTAAACATACCTCATTATAAAGAACAAGCCTCATTTTGAGTCTAAAAAGTCCGTGTTCCTCAGTGTTCCACAATGAAAGGGTCTGGCATACATTCATTGCTAAGAACTTTTTTAGCTAATATCTGTGATAACTAAATCTGAATCATAGTAATTTATCAAAAAAAATTATTAGAATAAAGTAACACATTTTAATCGTATGAGCTTCATAGCTGAAGTTGTTAATGTGGGCTTATTTTGCCCATTTGTTCAACATTATATTTGTTAAGCCTGCAATAGTGAATGAGCAGTTGACCTACAAAGTAGATTTGGGGGAGGGTAAAATACATCATTATAAGTATCTGTGGCCAGGATTTTCCTGGACTACAATGGAGAAGTGTGTAAGAGGCAGTATTTGATTACACCCATGCATATGTCTTTGTTGGTAATGATGGTCATAACTCAGACCTCTTCATCTTTGCAGTCAAATGTAGACTCACAGTGGTTGAGGAAAGAAACAATCCCCAGGCATGCAGCAGTGGCTTTTTAGGAGGCTGGAAATGTTAAACTTTGGTGCCAAGCTGTGTAGCAGTTATGCATCTAAGCAAGTAAATGAAAATAATGAGCATCTGTATGAAGATGGCTTGAGAGAGTCAACAAGAAAGAGCTTAAGTAGGCACTGCTCTTAGGTCTGAGCTGGAATAGTCTTAGGGGTTAGCTAAGAAGAGCTTCTGATCCTTACGAAGCAAAGGAGTCCATGTTCTGAATCAAAAGTTTATATAGATAATGGATGCTTAAGGTATATTAAGAGGAGAAAAGCTCCAGAAGTTGGTATCCCTAATGGCATACTAGATTACATTTGCAGCACTAGCTCATGGTGTTCCTTTTTCCAGCTTGAATCAAAAATATCTAGAGGTGACTTGTACAGAGTTTTTTTTCTTCTTGGTGAAAGATGGAGTAAAGTACTGCTGAACTTGTGAGCATTGCCAGTAGGTAACAAGGCAGAATATGAAGCCAGAACCCAGCTGATATCCTTGCCTGTTACTGAAGAACCAGTTCAGTGGGCAGCTTTAAATGTAGTAAGACCGAGTACAATGAAGCATCACAAACAAGAAGTTTATCTGGATAACATAACTCTGTGCCACGAGGTATGCCAAGGCAGTTAGTCTGCTCTCCTGTCAAGTCAGAGAAGGTGCCAGTTGCTTTACTGAATATTTATTTTCAACAGGATGAGGTTTCTTCATATGATGTTTTTGCAGGTCAGGGTATGTAGATTTCATGTCGGAGTTGAGGAGCTGTCTGGTTAAGCAATGTGTAGTGAGACAACTAAGAGCTATTGTAAGAAAAGTGCGTGCCATGTTTAATTTTTGCATGCAGATAAATGCTGCCTGAATCTGAAAAAAAATTTTTTTGGTCATTTCAGCTAATGTATGACTGTAGACTGATTGGGTTTCTAGGCTTAATTTGTGACCATTGCGAGGTAGAACTATACCAAGGTTGAAGCAGTTGGGGGATTGTATCAAAAGCTCCGGGGTAAGGCGTAGAGAACATATGAATCTATCACATGAGCATATGACTGACACACAGCAGCCTCAGAAGATCTGATATGAGGTCATGACATGAAAGGTGACTCTGTTCATTCCTGCTCACAGAAAAAAAAAGCCTGCAAGCAGGTCATTATTCGACTGTGAAAAAGCTACTTATGCACATTTATTTAGACAATCTACCAAGTAGAAGTCAAAAGCTCAGATTGTTATACTCAATCCTTCCCATCATATCCTAGCTCTGAGCATCTACAGAGGCCTAGGGCATAGAGCAGAGGGTGGTTACACCTGCTTTGTGAGACTTTCTCTGATACTGCTGTGGCTAATACAGAACCCAGCCACAAAGTTATAAGAAGACAGAGTGGTAGTACAGGAGATCAAGCATGCTCGCTCGAAAGAAAGGGTTCAGCCACCTTTCCAGATAACATGTGGATGCAGGAACCCAGGAAGGGCATATAAAACAGGGTGCATACTGGATGCTTGGAAACATAGGCGTATGAGGGAAAAGCTACAGGAAAAGTAAATGCACATAAATTATCTAGGAATCCAGCAGTCCCTGCTTTCTCTTTCTACTGGTGTTGGTTTCTAAGAGTGATGAGCTTTGTTACACCATTTAGATTGTATGAGTTCACTAAGGGGCCTTTATATATGATAAATTCTCCACCAAACTTCCAGTGATTGTTTGGCAGCATTGTTACAGGGGCAGGGACCTTTGCTTCTTACCTACATTGATGATATAACTATCTGTAGCTAAGTATGGCAGAACATCTGCAACATGCTATGGAGGTGAAAGGTAGACTGAGAAGGTCAAGCATATGGTTTCCATGTTTTATATTTCCAAAGTAGGATACTAAGGATGCGGTCAAACATGATATCACATCAGGGTATAGACATGACTGCAACCGAGTAGCATATCCCCTAAGGCAGTCCATACAAGATTTGCTGAAGTATGCGAATGATTTTCTTGGAGAAAATATTTGAATTAAGTTGGGGTCCTGGGGGCTGCTAGGCCCCCAGATGCTGTAGAGTTCTAGATGCTAAGTGGTATGTTTTGGAATGAGATGTAGCTTGGGAGGGGCAGAATGGTGTAAGGTGTTAGATGGTACAATCAGTGGGAGCACATGCTTTAGGAATACAGTGCTGGCATTCAGAAATGCATGCCAATAGTACATTTGTTGTCATGGCTGAAGCACTTTACATTTGGTACTGTAATATTAGCAAGCTTACAGTTATTTTGGGTTGACGGAGGTGCCTGTTCATGGAAGTGCACAGGGTGTCATGGTTCTGATTTTAGATATTTTCTCCCAATATATTCCACTGTCAGCATTGCTGGATTCTGATGAGTATTTCGGTTTTAGGGTCATATTTTACATAAAAGTGACAGCAATGGACTTGATGCTTTTTATATTTTTGCTATAACTTTGATAGCAAATGGTCAGGTTTTACTCAGTTTTTAATGAAAAAGGGTAGCATTTTATATATATATATATATATATATATATATATATATATATATATATATATATATATATATATAGTTAGCATATATACTTACTGTATGTCTCAACAATGTAATAAATCAAAGAAAAATTCTTTGATGGTTCATGTTCTCCAGCTGTAAGAGACCAAAAACAGTATAAACAAATCAAAAAACAAAACAAAAAAAAAATGCAAACAGTTTGATTGGGGCAACAAGCACTTGTTTAGTCAACACTAAGAAAGTGGCTCACTATTGAAATGTCAGGACTTGAAATGCTAAGTCCTGACATGGTAATAAAAAAAGGCAAAAAATGATGGAAGAGTGAATGTGAAGTTGTTTTATCTCGCCGTTTGTTCTTACACACAGGTTCAGAGCCGATCCCTCGGCTCTGAGTCGGCCACATTCCAAGCTCTGCGTCTAAGAGAAGCTCTAGGCACAGTCCCTATCCCATGTTCCTCTCCTGCTAACCCTCAGATCTAGTTTGCCACTGCAACAGGTCTCATTGTCGAGTGAGAGGCTCGGGCCAGTATCCTTTTTTCTATATAAAAATTTTATATATATATTTCTAAAAAGTTAAAAATTATAAGTTTTTTTTTCTTAATATTAGTATTACTGTGTGTGTGTGTGTGCCAGGTTAAATTAGTGTTTAGATTAGTGTTAAGAATTTGTGGGAGCGGCTGCTCCTAGGCCTTAGGCCAATGACTTTCTGTCAGGGCTCTGTCGGATTTTCTCTGTTTAAATTACATTTTCTTTTAGTATTTAACCTTGTTGATAAATATTTACCTGTTTAGTAAGGTTAGTTTTGTGTGTGTGTGTATATATATATATATATATATATATATATATATATATATATATATATATATAGTGTTTTACATATTAATATTGCAGACTATAATTTCTAGTCAGGAATGTCAGAAAAAGCCAAATCTGGATTTAAGCATTGCCAGTGTGGACAGAAAATGTCCATAACTGATAACCACGTTTCCTGCGTCTACTGTCTAGGCCCTCTTCATCTTCAACAGGACTGCTCCATCTGCCACTCATTTAGTGGCAGAGTGATGATGGAAAGACGCAGGAAACTTATTGAGAGGGGTCTCCTGAAGCCGGAGTTTCAAGAGGCATTGGAAAAGGCAGACCAGTCATCAAAGTCTTCGAAGGGGTCGAAGTCTTCGAAGGTGTCTGAGCCCAGGACATCGGCTCTGAGTACCTCTGTTAAGATTCGGGTGCTGGCTCCACAGACCTTGGAGCCGAGCATCAAACTGCTGCCTCGGGGTGAGGTCCAGGTTTTGGAGCCGGTGTCAGAGGTACTCCCTTCATTGATCCTTCGCTCAGTGACCTCTTCGGCCCCTTCGACCCGTTCCTCCAGACCACTGTCAGACACTGATGTGGATTGAGTAGTGCAGAAGCTGATGGAGAACACGGCCTTATCCAAACTAATTTCAGTTTCATCCCAATTGGTTTCGAAGCTTGAAACCCTTCCTGTTGCATCCATAGATCCTCCTTCGAGACCCATGGAGTCATCGGAGCCGGGAGTCGAGGATCTGATGATTGTTGATCCCCCGGAGCTGAAGCCTTTGATAGTGCTTTCGGATCCACTGACCTCGACACCCTCGGTACCCATCGAGGGGTCTCGGAGCCGACAGTCTCTCCTCGGTTCCAGGGGGAGAGTCGAACTGAAGTTTCGGTTTCGACTCTTCCCCTCGGTGCCTTGGCGCAGATTAGTTTGGTTCCGTCCTCTGGATCGGAGCCCGTGGTTCCGGGCCCAAGGAGGATACCGGGTTCTTCGAAACCGGTGGAATCCTCAGCCTGGGGCTCCTGTGCCTTCGTGGCCATGAGGAAGGTTTTGTCTGTTAAGACATTCACATCTTCAGATTCCTCTTCTCCCTCCCCGAAAGGTCCGCATTCTGCTTCTGCACCACCGGTCCCCACTAAGCGTAGAGACCCAAAGCCTCAGTCAGCCCCAGAGGGTGAACCCTGCTCCTCGGAAGCTTCACTAGATGCCCCTTCTGATGAAGTCCCGAGGAAGAGATTGTGCAAGAGGAGGCACCTTGATTCTCCACAGGAATCACTGACATTGGACACCGACTTGGATAAGTCAGAGGGGTCCCCACGGTCGTCCTCCGAGGATGTCTCGTTTGCCGACATCCTGGAAATTCTCAAACAGGGGGGTGGCTGGCAGTCACTTGCCCCCACTGAGGATGAGTCAGTGTTGCTGAAGGCTTTTGGGGCTCAACCTTCCACCTCCTGGGTAACTCCACCCTTCAACAAGTTTATGAATTTAATAGCTCGAAGGGTGTGGGAGCCCCCTGATACCTTGGAACCAGTCCTTCGGAGGACTAATAAATACGTCACTGCCCCCCAGGATAACGCGTATCTCACCAAGGGAGTCACAGTTGATGCTATGGTGGTGGCGGCGGCCACCAAGAAAGAAATGTTTGAAGCATCTTCTTCTGTTCATCCGCCTAACAAAGACTCTAGAATGATGGACAGGTACGGGAAGCGCATTTTTAGTTCAGCGACTTTTCCCATGCAGTCGCTGAACTACCTCACCCATTTTACCCGTCTTCAGAGAGATCTCCTCAAAGAATTGGGAGATACTGTACAGGGTAGCACAGATGCTGCTGTCTCAGACAAGGTGACAGCACAGCTCAATACCCTAAACTCTATCGTTAACTCATCCATGCGGCTCATTTCATATGCAGCCGAAGGATCGAGTAGGGCTGCAGCTTCAGCGATCGCTCTGAGGAGACAATCCTGGATGCGCCTATGCTCCTTTGCAGAAGCCTTTAAGTCTTCCTTTACTAATGCCCCTTTTGATGGCTCCTCCTTGTTTGGGCCCCAAGTGAAGGAGACGCTCACTAGGTGTGAGCAAGAAGGAAAGACCCTGTCTGCTGTAGGGGTCCGTTTTTCCACCCCTTCTAGACCATACCCCAAAGGGCAAAGAGGTGGAAAAATGTAGTTCCGGAAGACTCAGGGAGCTTTCCAATCCACACCTAGTGAAACCCTCTCCAGAGGCAGAGAAGGGGGAAGGAATGGAAGACGCCACCCAGGCAGCAGAAGGGGTCCGCAGAACCAGGGCGACAGGGATAGTGTCCCTGGTAAGCCCTTCCAGCACTCCTGAGTTGGAGGCCCGGCTGTCCTGCTCTGGAGGCAGTCGGGGGTCGCTTGGCTTTATACCCAGAGGCCTGGCTAAATCTCACTTCAGATTCCTGGGTAAAAAGCATAATAACCAGAGGGTACAACATCCCTTTCTTAAACAATTCCCGCATCCAAAAAAGATTCCCAGATGTTCCACCCAATCTGAGGGATCAGGCAGCCATAGAAATGCAAAGACTGTTAAGAAAAAGAGTCATCCAGCCAGTCCCGGCGGACCAAATAGGATCCAGAGCTTACTCAATGTTCTTTTTAGTTCCAAAGAAAACAGGGGACTGGAGGCCAATACTGGACCTCAGCAAACTCAAAACCTTCGTGAAGATGGAAAAATTCCGGATGGTCACGCTACAATCGATCCTTCCGTTTCTTCAAACGAACGATTGGATGTGCTCTATAGATCTCAAGGATGTGTACTACCACATAAAAATGGCCAGGCCATCCAGAGATCACCTGCGCTTCCGGCTGGGAGCCAGTCACTTTCAGTTTCGAGCTCTGTCCTTTGGCCTCACCTCAGCCCTCAGGGTGTTCACCAAGTGCATGGCAGTAGTGGCGTCCCACCTGAGACGACTAGGATTCTGGGTGTTTCCTTACTTAGACGGCTGGCTCCTTACCACCACCACCACCAGGCATCACCTATTGCAAGCCAGGGACTATACAATCGATCTCTGTTCCTGTTTAGGCATAACACTGAACTTCGAAAACTCTGCCTTGTCACCCTCACAGCATATATTATTCATAGGAGCGGAATTGGACACTACCTTAACTCTGATCAGGCTTCCCCAAACAAGAGTTTCAGCCTCAAGGGAACAGATTTCTACTCTTCTACAAAACAAAAGAGTCCCCGCTGCACAGGTCCTGAAAGTATTAGGCATGATGGCAGCTACCCTTATCTCGGTCCCCCTAGGGAGAATGCACATGAGGATCCTCCAGTGGCTACTCTTCGCACAGTGGTCTTACCAATGGCTACCGTTGTCGCACAACATCCTTCTCACGGAGTCTTGCAAGCGGGATCTTCAATGGTGGATGAACAGCCACGAGCTTACGATAGGCCACCCGTTCGTGCTCCCCCCCATAGCCACAGTGACCATGAATGCTTCCCTGATAGGGTGGGGGGGACTTTTTCAAGGGAGAACAGTTCAAGGCGAGTGGTTGAAAATAGAGTACAACCTGCACATCAATGTCTTGAAGTTGAGAGCAGTGTTCCTGGCGTTGCAACACTTTCACGACTACTTACCTCCGGGAACAGTTGCAATTCAGACAGGCAACATGTCAGTGGTCTGGTACATAAACAAACCAGGAGGAACCAGGTCTTACCCCGTATGCAGAAAGGCCTTGAGAATCTGGCAATGGGCTGTGTCCACCGGACGCTTTCACATAGCAATGCACATCCCGGGGAAATCCAACATAATAGCGGACAGGTTGAGCAGAGCCATCCTGTTACCTCACGAGTGGTCCCTCAAAAATCAAGTAGCGGAAAGGATTTTCCACAGATGGGGCCAGCCCTGTTGCGACCTTTTTGCATCCCCTCTGAATGCCAAATGCAGAAGCTATTTCGACCTACTTCCCCCTCCAGGAGCCGCCCCCAGGGACGCACTTGTGCACGATTGGCCCCCGGGTCTCCTATATGCTTTTCCTCCTGTTCCACTAATCTCAAAATTTCTGCAGAAAGCCAAAGGTCTGGAAAGGATGATCATCTTGATAGCACCATTCTGGCCTCAACAAATCTGGTTCCCCTTTCTTCAAGCTTACCAAATAGAGGAACCTTGGACTCTGGACCCAGTGCCAGACCTTCTGACCTACTCGTCAGGAGTTCTTCACCCCTCTCTTTCGTCCCTCAAATTGACAGCATGGCTGCTCCACTTCCCAGCCTAGCCAGGTCAGATCTCTTGTCTCTAGCAGTACAACATATTTTGATCTCTTCCCACAAAGCCTCCACTAGAAAATTATGCAAGAGCAAATGGAAACGTTTCATGTGTTGGCCTTCCAAACAAGGTATTGATCCCTTGGTTGCTCCTATTCATAAGGTTCTAGATTTTCTAATTACTCTTTTTCATCAAGGGGCTTCAACATCCACCATAAGGGTACAGCTGACTGCCATATCTAATTTTCATGTGGGTGAAGGGGGGGCTCTACAATTATGTCTCATAGACTTTGTAGAGCTTTCATGAAGGGAACTTATCATCTCCGACCACCAATTCAAAGTCCGGTTTTTCATTGGAACTTAAATCTAATGCTATCTCACCTCATGTTATCACCCTTTGAACCAACCTCATCATGCCCACTTAAATATCTTTCCTGGAAAACCCTGTTTCTTGTTGCAATCACTTCAGCTCGCAGAGTCTCAGAGCTGTAAGCACTGTCAATTAGACCCCCGTATCTAATCTTTCACCCAGACAGGGTCTCCTTATGTGCTAATCCGTCCTTTCTACCAAAAGTCTGCTCAGAATCTAATCTTAATCAGTCCATAGAACTTCCTACCTTTTTCAGGCACCATACCAATAAATTGGAATACATGTTACACAAATTGGACGTGCACAGACAGCTGAGATTTTACCTGGACAGGACAAAAGAATTCCGGAAATCAGATCAACTTTTTGTTTCGCATGCGGATAGTAAGAAAGGACTTGCAGTATCAAAAATCACATTATCCAAATGGCTTTCGGACTGCATAAACTTTGTTTATTCATCTTCCAATCAGTCTATTCCACTCTAAAGCTCATTCTACTAGAACTGTTTCTACTTCCCTAGCCCATGCTGCTCGTTTACCGATAGATACCATTTGTGCAGTGGCTACCTGGGCTAAACCTCATACCTTTATCACTCATTACAAAGTGGACAGGGCTTCCTTTGGTTCCACTGTTCTCCCATGAGCCAACCGGGGTTTAGGGTGCTAGGGACGCTACCCGTGTGTAAGAACAAATGGCGAGATCGAAAAACTTCACACAAAGAAGTTATGTTCTTACCATAACGTTCCATGTGAGTTGTTCATCTCGCCTTTGTCCTTGCATTCCCGCCCTCCTTCCCCCTCCGTGTTCTGGAAGAACAGGTATGACTAGTGGCTGGTTGTCTTTCTCATGGTCCCCTTAAACTGACTGTCTCTAGGTAATATACGTGTATATGTGTATGAAAATGTATGCATGTGTAAGAGAATATGTCTTCTGTTGTCTGGTTTTCATAGCAAACTAGATCTGAGGGTTAACAGGAGAGGATCATGGGATAGGGACTGTGCCTCGAGCTTCTCTTAGACGCAGAGCTTGGAATGTGGCCAACTCAGAGCCGAGGGATCGGCTCCGAACCCATGTGTAAGAACAAAGGCGAGATGAACAACTCACATGGAACGTTATGGTAAGAACATAACTTCTTTTTATCGAACATTGCTCTTCAGCTTAAACTTCATTTTTGCAGGGAACACAGTCTCTGAACTTATATATACACCACCTCTGTGTAATTGTTATTATTGTAAATATATGGGTCTACTTCTAATCATCAAAAGACCACTTACCTGAAATTGAATTTACTGAGAAGAAACTACAGAATTTTTTTAATAGGGAACATATGCATTTGGCCAGCATCGGGAAATTTGCCCTTTTTCCCCACTGTAGAGCAATCTCAGAGTTGGTATATTTAGTTAGGGGGAGTATGGGAGGCATAGCCTCCCCACCGGAGTGGGTTTGACATACCGCGGTGTGTTACTACATTGAATGTTGGCCAAGTTCATACATTTCCTGTTAAAAAATTAAGTAGTGTATGATTGTTCAGTGTATTCAAAGTTTGGTGTTGTCATCCCGGTTGGGTAAGTGGTCTGTTGATGGTTAGAAGTAGACGCGCGCGTGTGTGTGTGTGTGTGTGTGTGTGTGTGTGTGTAGATATATATATATATATATATATATATATATATATATATATATATATATATATCTCTCTATATATGGGATCCATTTACTACATAGAATTTACGTTTCAACGAAATGTAAATTCTCAAGTGCACTTACACGAAAGTGCATTTTGTCGAAAATGCACTTTTTTGTGAAGATAAAAATAAAAGAAATAAAAACATGCAGGTTTGCATTTAATCTTGGTTGTACATCAGCGTTTAGTGTTGATGTACAACTAAGCAAACTAGTGCTGAGATCGTGGTACAGTGGGGACAAGGGAATTTCCCTTTTCCCCACTGTAGTGCGATCTCGGAGTGAGAATATTAAAGTAGGGGGGTGCAAAAGATTTTTTTTGGTTTAGCCAATGCGGAGACTATACTTCATCGAAAGTGCAGTTTCGTTGAAGTGTACTTTCGCCGAAGTGTGGATCTACTTTTCTTTTTCGAACAAGTGTAATTTCGATGAAGAAAAGTAGATCCATATATATATATATATATATATATATATATATATATATATATATATATATATATAATGTGTATGTTTGTTGACAAAGATGTCTGTGAAATACAATCAGATGTTGAAGGTATCGGAAGAAAGAAGGCCAAATGCATGTGGGTAAGCTTAGTGGGTTTGGGATATTAAAGTTGAAACTCTTGTTAGCACCTGGGTGGGATGTTGGCATAATGGTTAAGGTGTTTACCTTACAAACACAAGGTTCAGTGTTTGATTCTCACATGGGGTAATTGGCTAGGCTAGAAATGGCCCCCAAGGGCAGTTAGCCTAGTACTAATCTATGAATCTATGGCATTCCAGTTGTTTGCAGATTAGTGTTAGAGTAATGGCTAAGTAGGAGGATAGATTTAGTGTTGTGCATTTGTGTTGCTGCATGTGGTGTATGTCTGAATGTTGTATATAGTGGTAGTGTTTTGTAAAGGGTTTTTAAGTTAAGGTAGTTTGTTAGGGTCTTGAGCCGGGGTTAAGATTAGATGCATTAATGAGATAAGGGAACCCTGCACACCTTAGTTAAGAAAAATCCTTTCTGAAACTGTACCACTATTCAGCCAAATTATGCCTAAATGTGTGGCATGGTTTTGGTGAATGTACCCTTTCTTTAGATTTCTGGATTTTTTTTTTTATGTTGATTTTTGAAATACCATTATGAAGCACCTAGGTTTAGATGCTTACGCATTTTGATAAATCAACATGTTCTTGAGTGTGGTCCTTTTGTGCAACACTAGAATATGAAGCAGGATTGTACTTCTCTTGCACATTTCCTTGCCTTCTCATAATTAAATATTGCTAGGCTCGCACTCATAGTGACCTAAAATCTCTGACCATAATCTGAGGGGTGTATTTTTCAATACCAAAAAACAGCCAGAACCTCAGGGGCTCAACAACTTGTACAGACATATACAGTTCATCTTAAACAGAGAAATGTATTGCTTCTTGTGTTTCATCACTCTTGTTAGCTTATGAGTCGAGCATAATTTAGTAAATCAGGAACACAGTAAAAGCAGTATGCTGCAATTGTTCTTTCTTTTTTTTTAGGAATGTCTGTGATATTACAATTCATTTGGTGATTTACAGCCCTCCCTCTCTTGGGTGAACTTTGTCATATGCTTCTTGTATCAGTCAGTAAACAGAATTCACTACGTAGTACTGTCTGGATGCAGTAATAAAAAGTTTGTTTTTTGGTAAAATCTCCACAGTAACTGTTGCCAAGATTGGTGTTTCTTTCATGAACAGTTTGATCTTCACTCTGCCTACAGTGGACTGTCACACAGTCAGCTCTCAAGGGCCAGTAAGTAATGCACAGTAGTTTCTACTCTGCTTGAAATCCTGCCCAAGGTTGAAACGGTGAAATTGTCCCCTGAAGACTAGCCTACTCTAACTTTCACCATGGCAACAGACTCGGAAGGAGACTCGCCCCCAAATTCTTTTAGGATCTTTTTGAATAGCTTGAGATTGCCTGCCAGTAAATGTTTCCCTTTCTGGCATTTATCATTCTGTTTCCTTATGTTAAAACAAAGTGACATACTTGTCTGCTTTTTCTACCTAGTGATTTCCATTCTGCATTTTTTAACAGGTAGCCGATTACAAGTCACCTGACCTTGTTGTGACTTCCAGCATCTTGTTTTTACCTAATTTTTCTCTGAGTTGTCTGTCACATTTCAATCTGAGCTTCGTATTGGCTATGTCCAATTTAAACTTTGAATTGCATAAACTAATACATTTTGCACCCTTTTTAACTTGGCTGCTTCAAGACTGAATTCATATCAATCTGTTGCATGCAAAAAGAAGACAAAATCTGGTGATATAGTCCATTAATTAATTTTATAATCCAAGAATTTTAAATATTCACAACCTTTGCATCTACAAAACTGTCATTTTGCATAAAAGCATGTCATTAGCGCTGTTCTCACAGGAAACAGACTGAGATAGCCTTTGGAAAGAGAAAAGGGAAGAGTCACTATAGCCTGCTTAGCTGTACCACTTTAAATGTCATGTAGCTATACTCTGTCTCATAACTCAAGTGGTTTCTTGTCCTGATTACAGTTTAGCTTCTGTGTAGCAACAAGTTATGTTCTAATCAAGCTTTGTAAATCAGTAAGTAACCTCTGCAGACTAACGGGTCATATTATTTTTACAGGGGAGCTATCGAGAGCATCCTCACTAGCAACTTCATAGCATGGTTCAGCAACTGCATAGTTGCTGAGAAGAAACTACTGAGGGTGGTGAGGGTGGCTGAGAAAATCTTGGGCACAAACCTCTCTTCTGTTTAGGAGCTTTTCTTTACAAGAGCAAGAAAGAGAACATATAAAATACTAGCTAATTCAACCCATCCGGCCCACAACTGGTTCTCACAACTTGTGTCTGGAAGGAGGTACCACAGCTTCTGCTGTAGGACTACCAGATTCAGGAACAGTTTGTATCCTACAGCTGTGAGACTTATCATTATGGACACCAACCATAATACCTGATACATTGAAGCCTGTTTTTTTTTTTCATTTAATCCTGCTGCTCTGAGCAATTACGGCCAGCATTACTGTTATGCAATATGATGGCTATACTGAGTCACATCTAAGGTTAGCAAGTGCGATATGGTAACTAAACAGCTGCTATTCACTAGTTTCTATTTATTCTCTGTCTTAACAGTGTAAGGGTTTGGTGGTGGGTATTTATTTATTATTTATCACTGGATAATCGGAATTGAATGTGTTTATGTAATGTGAACTACCTCTTGCATGTCATACGTGTTCTTATTTTCTTTCTTACGTTATTCTTTGTTACCGCTGTATCTACGTTATTTACACTGCATTTCTCTCATGAGCTGACATTTTCAATTTCATTTAGGCTGCACTTGTGTGGTCCTAAATGCCAGAATTTCTTTGAATCTTTTAGGTAACCTATCTGCATTAATTCGCCATGCTACTCGTAGAAACATTAATTTTGTACATGCCATAATCTCACTTATCCCTCAGCAGCTCTGTGAGTGCTTATTGCATTGTGATTTTCGTACCTTTAATAATATGTGGAGTTTAAATTTTAAAATTTAACAAAGCTGTATGTGAATTGCTAAAACATCTGCAACTACATTGAAAGTACAATTGGTAGATATGTTTCACAAAGTTATTTTTCCAGCATCTGTATGTAGTTAGCATAATTTTTTTTTCATTTTCTTTGTTAATGTGAAACTGCTTTTTATTTGAGTGGCGTAAGCTATGTTTTGACAATCTATTTAAGTTTATTTTTGTACAGAAAGTATCACAGCTAAATTTGCTTAGTATATACTCTTTCCATTCCTGACATTTTTACCTAAATGTATTTGCCTTGTATCATAAGTAAAACAGACAATATTTTAAAGACAAGGCCAGTAGAAAGAGAAAATAAGAAGCAAACATTTTTTTTTTCATCAAAATATGGATTCCATGATTAAGATGCAATTATAAACTAGGTTGTCATGCACTTAACATGTTTGCTGTCTGTAAATATCTCTTGCTAGTGTTTTTTTGGATTAGTCATCTCAGTACATAAGCATTCATAATAAAGCTTCAGAATGGCTGGAGTTGTGTGATCAGTGCATTTCAGTATGGCAAAACCTGCTTTTATTTAGCTGCCTATGGAGTCTTGGGGCTTTAGTAAACAGGTAGGCAGGCAGCATGAGGTAGAACTGAGATGGTCCATGGTGATAATAACAAGCATTTGAAGAAGCAATTGATGTAAAAACTATGAATTCAAACGTTTACATCTCTTTACAAAGTGTTGGTGAGCCCCTGTTTAAAATACTACTTGCATTTTTGCCATTACCATAGCTAGTATGGAAGTAATTTGTAATAGGGGAGGATCAAATCAAAAGTATGGGCAAAAGACAGGAGTCCAGTATTGCCTGCCAATGATCCAATAGTACATTTGTTTTTCTCATAATGCTTACCTATTCAAGTCTTAAATATCTCAACTATTGCAATGTTTTAATGTAAATAGGAAGTTGTTCCTTTCTTTTTTTTCCTCTAAGAAGTATGTACTGGGTCACAGAACCAGTTGCTAGTTCCACATCTAAAGTTTTTACTTCTTCTTCTTTCAGCTTTTCCCAGTTAGGGATCGCTCATGATTGGCAGTGGAGTTTTACGGTGTCGTGTTGCCAGCCCAGTGCCCAACCTTCCACAGAAGGCACACACTCACACCTAGGGCCAATTTAGAGTGTCCAATCCACCTACAGCATGTCTTTGGGAGTCTGATTTCTCTGAATCCTAGAGGGTCTACTTTCAAACAGAAAAGGATCATTGCATGGCTTGTAGAGTACAGTAATGTCACATCTAATTACCTCTCAACCTCTTCGCACAAGAAATATGGACAAAGCCTAAAATGGGAGGGGGTGGCAAGAATAGGGATACATTTTAATTATTGCTCTTATAAACACAAAGTATAACACAATGTGTGTTGCCATGCATTTTCTGAAGGATAAGAAGTGTGAATAAATAATGAATAAATAAATAAAATAAATAAATGAAACTCAAATGTATGTAATTATTAAAATTGCTTCAACGGTTTGTCAGAAAACCACAAATATCATGAGGAAGAGACCAAAAATATGAGGAAAAAAATCTGGACATTCTGTGAAAATCTGGATAGTTGAGAGATGTGCCTCTAATCCTTCTTTATAATAAATTTGAAAAGTTTTTATCTTTTACAGTATGATAAAACTGTCACTTATTTGCATGGTTTTCCTGCATTGTAATTGCTCCATCTTTCTACTTAAAGTTTTCATTTTAGGATAGCAAGCAGTATAATATATACTCCAGCTTGGTTCTAGCAATACTTGTAAACAGTGGAATTAGGACTTTGGCTGCGATTCACAGATGGCACACAGCACTGCACACAGTAGTTCAGGTGTCAAAAATGCACAGGTTGGTGGCACTTCAGAGACATGATTAGAAAGTCATGATATGGCAAAAATAGCATGGTAAGCTGCATATTTATTTTATTTATTGAGAGCAGCCGTGGTGGTGCAGCATTTGCGTTGTTGCCTCACAGCAAGAGGTTCTCCTGTTCGATTCACGGCTGGAGTGCCTTCTGTGTGGTCTGCATGTCCTCCCCGCGGTCAAGTGGCATTCAAAAGACATGCGTGAATGGGCATGCCTTCGCTGAAGTTTGGGCATCTGTCTGGCAACTCGACACCATAAAAATCTACTGCCAGTCATTAGCAGACTGGAGTTCCGCTGTGGCGACCCCTAACCGGGAAAAGCCGAAAAGACATTTGATAATGTCAAGCAGAGTTCCTCATTAGCACTCTTCAAGAGAAATCTTGATGAGTGGATGGGAAGTAGGAAATTCACTCTGGGGATTAATTCTGTGTCTCTGCTTGACAGGGGCACAGGAAAATAACCTTCTTGGGTGGCGAAAGCCAGGGAACCTTATTGGCTAGGCTTGCATAGGCCCTTGGGCCGATAGCCTAGTACCTACCTATGAACCTATGATTATCAGGAAAGTCCAATTGGGTAGAAGTCCATTTTCTGCAGTGGCCTGGGAAGAAAAGCTCCAAATTATTACAAAACATTTTAAGAACAATAATTTTGCAATCTTCAAAAATAGAATAAAAACATCTGCAGTTTAATTATAAGAAATTATACACAATATAAAAACATTGGTTAAGAACCAATACAAGTTATAGGATGATTGCATACTAGCATGGAAATGAGGCACATTATGCAGATGACATCAAAAATGAAGCTGTTTAGAGATGCAATAACCTGTAACATAACACTACAGTGTAGACATATTCTGAATGCCAGGGATTGGGGGTGGTAGTGTAGAGGCAGTCTACAACATTTGCAGAAGTAGCAGCTGTAGATGAACAGCATATTACTCTTCTGTCTTAGATCCTATGCCTGTGACAGGGCAGGCTGTGCGGCTGTATGCCATTACAGAGAGTACCATGAGTACCTTAGCTACCAAATCATGGACTGCTTGGATGTGAATAGGAGACCATATAAGAGCTTGTCAAATTGTGTTTCCCACAACAGAATCATGGAAGATGTATGGATTGATTTTGCCATTGGACAGTAAGGTATGTTTAACTTTAACCAAAATATTTACTAGGATCTTTCAGCACAGTACAAGGGGGAGGACACAACATATGATATTTGTAGGCAATAGTGTCATGTGCTCTACATCAGTTCCACATTAGGCTGCAGCATATGGATGAGTATGAGTGGTTCTAAAGGACTGCAGAGGAAAGAAATTCTTCTGTGTGAGTGCTTTACAGCATAACACATTTCCCAGAGGTCCTAGGAACCATTGGCCGCACAAACATTGCATCCAAGGCTCCACCTGGACTGCAGGGTATTTGATGCATCAACAGGAAGACTTCTACTCCCTCAACTGCTAGTGGTGTGCAGTGCTCTGGGCATCATCTGTATTTATATATGTGTCACCCTTGTAATCCCCATGATTCACATACATGGCACAATTGAAACTATACTAGTATTTCATGGGGGACACTTCCTACATGATCATCTAGGTGGTAGAAGCCAGTATATGCAATTGCCATGCAAGCAGGTGGCAGATCATATTTAATGGTGTCACTTTTGTGTGTTGCAGGTGTTGCCAGGTTTGTGCTAGAGCTGTGGCTGATGGCACACCTGTTCAATTCCCACACCATGGCAGAAATGACATACAGCACTGCACATGCAGAATGTGAAACATGGTAGAACACATACATTTTTGGCCAACTAAGGAGATGCTTCCATTACCTTGAAACATCCATCGGGGCACAACAGTGTTCCCCAGAGACCTGCAACCAAATCAGTACTGTGTGTCATGTTGTCTAACTTAGTTCTGCAGAAACAGCTATAGCAGCAGGAAATCATCCAAGCAGTTGTCAGCATTGCTGCAGGAATTACAACTGAGGAGCAGGATGGATAGGTACCCGTGGTACCATATGCAAAGTAGAAGCTGGGTCAGTACACAGTAACACTAGTAGAGAGTCAGCATCTGGTCCATGACTATGGACCATGGTATAGGTACACACAGAATAAAATGGTATATGCATTATCACAATCAGGTTATATAAGGCAGTATATGGGCTGACTATGCTGTGCATCTGACATTACCTTATCTCCACACTTTTATTTTAGGCAAAGCACAGTCATCATCACTTGCACAGTCAGACAGGATCCAGTGATGGACATAGCAACACTATAATATTGTCTAGGGTTATGGGAGGTGGATATGGTAACAGTGCATTGTAGTAGTAGGTTGTGGGAAGCCAGGGATCACATCCTCCAGTGGTGTAGCTGATGTATCATGAACAGTGGTGGTGTGTACTGCGGTGGCCTGCAGTCTTGGAGCACTCTGTGGCCCATGGCACTGATGTAGAACAGCAGCAGCATGCATGTGCACACTAACAAGGTGTCCCTTGACAAGATCCAACAGTTGCATGGCATCCAGATCCCATATGGCAGCCACAAGAAGGCTTGGTGTTCTTTGTGTCCACAATGGATGTTGAAGGTGTAGAACTATGGAAGCAAGACCAATTCAGTCTAATGAAGTGTATGCTGCGGAGTCTGAGGAATTTCAGTGGCCAAGAGCATGGTGCTATCTGAACCCAGGGTTGGTTATTAATGTGACCAGAGTTATCATGGATGCTGCCTCAGGAATGGTCTATGTTATTTGGCTTTCCCCAGCCTATGACCAGCTACCTTGCATTTGGACCATCCCACGGTCACAGACACCATGGTCTGCAAAACCAAACTGGATGTTGATAACCATGTGCCTATGAAAGCACCAGTCAGTGCAGTGTTAGCCACCACTTTCCTTACCAGCACCATCTTTTGCCTCTCCCTATGCTCCATGTCTCTATGCAGATGCTGCACATCATCCTGTAGGCCACACAATACACACACCATCTCTATAGAGCTGTGAGTAGCAGCTCTCTCTGCCTGGATCACTGACCTGCTCATCTGCTGATTAATGCCACGTGTTGCTTCCAGGTCAGTGACAGGTTTGGAGTCATGGCTGCATTGAAAACCTCTCCACCTCTTGTCAGTGGGTATTCACACACATTGGTGGCAGTGCAGCTCTTAGATGCCATGTGGGCTGGAACTTCTAGTGTAGCCTATGTTGATCCCACAGTTGCATGGCATCTGCCAAGCATAAATGAGGCTAGGAATTTAGCCTGTCCTTTCACACAAGCCTTGTATGTGGGAGGTATGCATGATCCATCTGAAACTATTGTTGCTGACAGTGCCGCTTTACCACCAGACTTTGCCATGTGTATATTGCAGTGACCTGCTGACATCAAACAGTGTTGCTCCATTGTTATGAACCTTCCATCAGTAGATCCTTTGAACGCATAATGATGAGATACATGTGGCAGCAGTCAAACATGCATACCTTCCCCTCGCCATGGTAGATACAGTGGTTGATGGAATATGGCTGCATGTTTTGCTGGGTGTTGCATTTGCAGCCCAGAGGTAACTGGGAGATGGATATACAGAGGCTTCTTGCTGAATAAGTCCTGCTCACACATGCAGTCATTGAACAATAGGGATATGTAGCAGCTATAACTAAGCTGGTGCATCTGCTATAGATAGTTGTGTGGCCATTGCCAGTCCAACTTTCACATCCTAGCCATCACTTGGTGTGACAGTTTTATCCTCCTGCGATGAAAAGATCAGCAGGAACTCCTCCATCTCTGTGAGCTGCTTCTGTGTTGGCTGTCCAACTCCTTTGGTGTTGTGTCCTTGGAAGTGTTTTGTACCCTGTTGTTGGCATGCAGTTTCATAGCAGTTACCCTTTGCCTTACCTATTGAAAAGATCTGTTATGGCTACCACATAGTATTGATGTCTTGAACCACACCGTGACAAACTTGGTCACAGAAAACCTTGTCCATGTTATGTTTTCCCAGGATGTGCATGCTGTGTGTGTGTGTGTGTGTGTGTGTGTGTGTGTGTGTGTGTGTGTGTGTGTGTGTGTATATAGAGTGGGGGGTGGTGCAGTAACACCTCATTCTTCAGGGGGGTGAACTTTACCAGTCATTGCCTCTCTTGCTCTCCTGTTGGTCTGTTTAGAAACCTGTATACCTGTGTGTTATGGCCTTCTTTGATTGGCATATGTGCATGTTGCCCCCCCCCCCCCAGTGCAGCTGTCAGTTGACTATGTTCTGTAAGTACTGTAACCATTTCCCCTTCATGTTCATACTACAGCAAAGGCATGTTATCACACCATCCCTTCCAACGTCTATATATTGACCCACTATAGTGTTTTGTACACCCTGGTTTCCCTTCCCCATTAAAATACATCATCATGCCTCACCCTCTGTGTAGGGCTGTCATGTCTTGGGTAGGATGACCTTCCATAGATGTGTGTAGCACATGGTGTGCTCTGCTAATGCCTGTACATTATGGCGTTTTGTCTTTTGTGTTGCGTTCCCACTTCTACATACAGCACTTACTCTTTGTCCCTGTTAATACTATTAATTATAGATGTCAAGTACAGTGCAGGGTTACATTACAAAGATGCCTTATCTTTTTTCACTATGCCTGTCATAAAATCCAATTCTAGTATTCTTTATAGGTTCATAGGTAGGTACTAGGCTGTCTGCCCAAGGGCATTTATAAGCCTAGCCAGAATGTGTTGGCTTTCACCTCCCTTTTAAATTAGTTTCCTGGGCATCTGTCTAGCAGGGCCACTGAAGTGATCCCTGGGGTAAATTTATGATTTCCCATCCACTCGTCAAGATTTCTCTTGAAGAGAGTCAGCGAGGGGCTCTGCCTAACATAAATTGGGATTCTGTTCTAGAGCGAGGGAAGTCTCTGGGACAGGAATCTATCTCTCCAACATGTCCTGTTTATTGTTGTGCTGAGGTTTAGTTCACTGAAGCATGTGGCTCTAAGAGATTTGGTTTTCTTGAGGTGGAGCATGTCCATTAATTCCGGGTTGGACATGGCCTTATACGTCAGGCAGAGATCACCTCTGAGCAGGTGGTAAGCAACCGAGTAGAGCTGGAGTTTCTTTAGTCGAGCTGCATAGGGCATCTCTTTGAGGCCCATGATCCTCTTGGTGAGGTACTTCTGTGGTCTTTCCAGCTGTTGCAGGTGTCGAGTAAGGTACATTCCAAATGGGGCATTGTACTCTAATATGGGCCTAATGAGTGATGAACAGAGGGGCACAATGACCTCTCTTGATCTAGATGCGAAACCTTTCATGATTAGGTGGGCTACATAGAAGGAATTTCTAACCACTTTGGCAATGTGATTATCAAAGGAGAGGTTGCTGTCTACCTGGGTCCCCAGGTCCCTAATTGCATCCTCCGTACTTAGTGGATTACCACCTATGTGATAATTCGTGGACACTTTGTTTTTCCCAAAGAGGATGACTATGCATTTTTTGGCATTCAGCTTGAAGCCATGGTTTTGACACCAGGTATCTGTCTCTGTAAGACCCTTCTGGAGGATGTCTGTGTCAGCTGGGGAGTCTGTTATGGCCCCCAGTTTGCAGTCATCTGCGAACTTGGTCAGCCATAGTCCTCCAATGCTTGCCTGTACCTCGGAGAAGTATATACCGAACAGAAGGGGTCCCAGGACCAAGCCCTGTGGGATGCCACTTGTAAATGGTTTAGAGTCAGACATGACACCCACAACTCTGACCATGTGTGTTCTATCCACGAGCCAGTTGGCCACCCATCTCGTGACATAGGGGTTAATGTTCAAGCTGATGAGCTTATCTATGATGCCAGAGTGAGGAATGGTGTTGAAGGCCTTAGCGAGGTCCAGGTAGACTTTGTGGACTACCTTTCCTTCATATATGGCCTTGGTAACTGTTTCAAAGTCAACTAGGTTTAGGAGGCAGGATCTGCCTTTAACAAAGCCGAATTGGGTAGGGTCCAGTGTCTGGAGGTTCCCAATGTCTCTGTTTGAGTTCCATGATGATTCACTCCATAGCTTTGCAGACCAGGCTAGTCAGGCTTATAGGGCGATAGTTCCCAGGTTCTGTCATGGCACCACCTTCGTGGAGTGGGATGACTGTTGCTATATGCCATTCTTTGGGTACATAGCCTGTGGTAAGGCTGAGTCTGAGCAGTGAATTTAGGTGCGGGTTTAGTTCCTTTTGGAGCTCGTGTAAGACGCAGCCTGGGACACCATCCGGTCCCATTGATGCTGTGTTCTTAGCTTTGGAGAGGGCTGTTTTTATCTGCATGTCCGTGATGTCTGGGGCTCTGCATTCTTCTGGGATGGACACGGGCCCTTTTGGGGGTGAAGTTTGCACTGAACTTGTCAGCCAGGATGTTGGCAATGTCAGTTGGTTCAGTGTATTTTTTGCCATTTTGCACTAGCTTAGAGCATATCTAAGAGTTGCCACCTAGATTTTTGACAAAGCTAAAGAAGGCTTTGTGATTATCTTTAGAGTCCTTGGCAATTTTTCTTTCGAAACTGGCCTTGGATGATTTTATGAGGGATCGTAGTTTCTTGCTAATATTGATCAGTGATGCCTTCGCTTTATGGGATTTTGCTCTATCATGTAGTAGTTTCCTCCTCCTGTTGCATAGCTTATTTATGGCCGGGGACCACCAGACTGGTTTCCTCTTTTTGGGGGAGTGAGTCTTGGTTTTACTTGGGATGGCTCGATCCATGCATCCCTGTAGATGCTCATAGAATGCACTTGTAAAGGATTCTGCGGTTTGGGTAGCATTATCCTTTAGCAAGGAGGCTTTGAAACTTTCCACCTCAGTCTTGAGAAGTGTAAAGTTGGCTTTTGAAATGTTTGTGGTTTCCTTGACTGGGGGTGGGATCAGGATGTGGATGTCCAGTGTGATTAGTTTATGATCGATCTTACCAGCGAGCGGTTTACCTTTGGTGTGGAGCACTGATCCCCCATGTTGGTGATGATCAGGTCCAGTATGTTGTCACCTCTTGTGGGTGTGGTGACCAGCTGTTCCAGGGCATTTGAGTCCTTATTCCACAGTAGCTCATTAAACTGTACTCATACATAATGGTGCCATTGCTTTGTCTCGCTAATAAGGGTTTCCAAATGAGGTGGTTATGCTAATGAGGACATTTAGCATGCGTCTCTGTGAGTCAGTACTATAACGCAAATTGCTGCTCCTACTGACTGATGCTACATTGCTCATCTCCAGACTAAAGACTTGTGCACTCCATGCTTCTGCACAGAACTTGTACTGCTGTATGTTATGGTAGCACCACATTGCTGTGCTATGTCAATTGATGCCTTAACTTGTGTTCATGCGCAAGGGGTTTTATATTTTACTCTCTGAGTGAACATTGGTGAGAGGGCTTCTCTTCTTCATATTCTAGGAACAGCATGGCATCCTTCTTGATGTTCAAGAGATAGCAAGATTTTCTTGTTCTTCCTCTACAGAGAATTTGAGTTGGGCCATTATGATGGCCCATTGTATACAAAGTAGATGCTTGGCATGAATTTGCCAGGATGGTGAGTGATATCACTGGTTTTACCCTTTCTAGTGAGCAGTGCATGCATTGACACATTGACTTGTGATGGTATCACCCTGACCTTCTTTAAGAGTTGAAGGCAGCGATTAGGGTGAGATAGCCAGAGATTTGCTGTAAGATTATTTTTTCCTTTTCTTTTAAAAGATTCACCTGTGTACCAAGTAGGATTTTTTTTCTAGTGGCTGAGGAGCAGGGTTCCAGCTTGGAGGGATGCTGCAGGAGATAAGAACACCTCTACTGGAAGTGGGTTATGCATGCCTTGTGCAGTGCTGTACTGTGCAGCTGCAGTTTTATGAATAACATGTACTGATCTGTTATCTTTTTTTCTATTCTTTCTGCAGGTCCACGTATTGTTCTGGAAAAGGAGTGGATGGAGTTAACCATAGCCTGTGCTGGCTGATGACCCTGTGGCTGGGTCACCAGTGGTCATAAGGTCCACCTGTCAGCAGGTTGACAATGCTTCTTCAGATGAAGATGACCTTGACACCCTACTGGTGGCCTCTTGTCCATTTCTGAGGAGGGGGAGTAGGCTAATCTTTTGACAGTCACCTTGACTATCCTAAAGTCTCCCGGCAACATTTGTAGAGGCTGGTGTCATTAGAGTTGGGTCAGTAGCTGGATGTGCCCCTTACCACATTGGCATCCCTCCTGGCACAGCTGTTTGAGTTGTGCAATTTGCATATCCCAGCCATTAGACTAGTGGAGTTGCAGCCTGCACATGACATCAGTCATAGAGTTAAATAATGTTTGAGTGGTTTGGTCTGTGGGCCAGCCTGGCATCTGTTGTGTCCCCCTTCCAGGTGTTGCTCTGCCTTATAAGTCATTTTTTTTACCTTGCTTGTTGTGTAGCTATTTCCATCACCAAGTACCCTCCCTTCCCCATCTGTGTGCATCCACTGTGGTCACCACCTTTTGTGTCACTACCACTCACATCTGTGTTTGTTTGCCTTCCTACTCTATCTTCTTTTCTCCCTCTGCTCCTCCTGCAGTCACTGCTCAGTGTCTTCCTCACCTACGCTTCATCGTCTTATATTACAGTTCATAGTCTACCCCATAAAAATGCCTTAATATTCCAAGACACGCATGCTGATTGGACAGACCAATTACCGTGTACATTGTAAATCAAGCATTCCCCATGAAAAATGTACTGCTTCAAAAATAATTTTCTGCATGATCATAAGCAGAGACTCTAAGTGTTTAAACATTTATTCACTTATTGATACATTACAAAACTATTCAGTGGAATAACTTACTAAAAAAAAACTTATGCATGTTGTTCATACAAGGATTGTCCCCACAAAAGCTCCACTAAGACAAACTCCAGTGCATTTAATAATAACTCATGGAAATAGGTTCCGTATGTCCAGTACCTGCAGTACTTATGTTTTTCAGCAAAAGCTGAACAACAACAAATGATGTGAGATCGATTTGTGACATTATTAGAAAGAACTGGAGAATTTTAACAGCTGATGAGAAAGTCGCTAGTATTGTTGGGGAAACACCTTGCTTTCTTTATTAAAACTGCTTTAACTTGAAAAGACAGTTATGTGCTGGTAATAGGAAAGCAGATGAAGGAGAGACAATATAACAGTAGAAACCTATGCTCGTCGTTCATCTTGAGTTTGTTCAGTTATTACCAAACAACAGGAATTTCAGAATCCCAAATACAGTTTTACATTTAAACCTAAAATCTATGCTGATTGCAGAATGAAACGTGTTATAGTTGGCTACTTGTGACATCTCTGTGTTTTTATGTTGGAAAAACTAACAAGATGCTGAAAGATAGAATAAGCAGATATCTGTATAATATAAGAACTCTTGACATGCCTTGGCAAATCATGTTGCAGAATATAGTGGGCCTTCTTTTTCTTTCTGAGTACTACAATGTGTTTATGACAATAACAGATGGGGGAATATGATTAATCGAACTGAAAGAGCTCAGTTGAAATGGATACTAAAACTACAAGTAGATAAACATCCAGGTTTGAATGTATGCGTACCTTTGAAACCAGCCCTTAGAACATGTAGTGTGAAACACTGATTTGATTGGATAAAGTTTTAGATGAAACTGATTTGATTTGTTAGAATTCTTTTATAATCTTAATGCTTCTTTTCTGTTGTAAGATCTGAGGAAGCATTAGATTAAAGTGAAAGCTCTCATCTTTTATACATTGTTTTTATATTTTGTTGTTTTATGGTTTATTAAAGTATATGATGAGAGCCATAGCAGCTGCACTGGTTTATTTTCTTGTGATCGTTACATTGTTCATATGGTGCTTGCTCTTGTTCGACCATTCTGTTGGCCTCAAAATGTCAGCATGTACAATGCTCAGTGTTTGCACAGTACATTGTTTAGATATACTCAGCAACACAAGAGCCACGTAGGAACAGTAAAGTGCATTTTTGCAGTGACATATTTAGAAAAGTTAAGCATTTATTTTCTTAAATAATGTCATTGTTTAACAGCAATGATTGACTCTTGGATGTAGGTATCACAGGATTTACCCACAGCTGGCTTTGTCTGATCACTTGTGCTTTGCCCTTTTGATAAAACCGTACCAGCCTTTGGATAAATATCATGATATCCACACCCACTTTTGAGTTATTGCTAAAATACAATTACTGAAAAATGTGTAAATGCCTTGATGTTCATCATGTTTCACTGTTGCAGTCATTACAATTGGGTTATCCTGCTGGCAGGCTACCCGCAGTCGGCCTGAATTCCAAAGTCTAGGTCTTCAGTTGCTGTTGCCTCCTCCCTGACGTCAGTGCGCCAGGGAAATAAAAGATGCAGCCGACGCCATTTTCTTCAGTCTTTCTTGCCGCGCGGTGCCCGAAGTAAAAGTAGTTCACAAGTGCTGGTTGGCCAACTCCTGAGATTTTCGTGTTCGAATTTCAGATCCGAAGTCTTCATTAAAAGCTAAGTACCCATTGGGGAAACTTTTTTTCTTGCTCCAGACTGATGTCAGAAAAAGTTAATAATTGTATTTCTTGTGGGAAGCAAATACCTCATAAGAACATTCATTCCTACTATATTCCTTGCCTAGGCCCTGACCACGACGTTACTAATTGTCAGTTCTGTGTTAGATTTAACCAACACACTATTAAGCGTCGGTACGATTTTGCATTTCACTATTTTGGCAGAAGATTTAATTACACAATGTCGTCGGATAGCCGTCAGACTACTGCAATTTACAAGAAACGCAAAGAAAAAGAAAAGGACAAGCATCTGAGGTCCAAAACTGACGACGAGGCTTCTTTTAAGCCAGTCACCGTTTTGCCGGTTTTCAGTGAGATGCTTTCGCAGCCCCTAATGCCTGCTACTTTAGAGCCGCAGGACGCTTCCGACTCCCACGTGGAGCTGACTAGGCCGCTGGAAATTCAAGGTATTGGAACCTCGGAAACTATTCCCGCAGATGGGTCCGGAGCCACTGAGTAGGCATCGACTTCTGAGGGTGTTTTCAGGCTTACACAGTTATATGTAAAAACGACTTCAGCTGCAAAGGCAAAGACTAAAGCACCTTTAAAGACAAAGAAACAAGTACAGCAGCCCCATTAACAGGCCTCCATGCCTAAAAAAAGAGATGCTCAAAATGGCCGAAGACCTAATTACTTTGATCAGGGGTTCCCATCCCCCTCCTGATAAGAGGCCTAGGCAAGAGACAGAATATGAATCTTCTGATCAAGTTTCCATTTCATCTGATTCCTCTTCTGATCAGGAATACTCTCTTCCTCCCTATTAGGATTCTGATGCTGAAGAATCTATCCTTCAGCCTCTCCTCCTGAGGATTATTCTTTTGGGGAAACTCTGCATACCATGAGGGAGCATTTCCACTGGGAGAGCCAAGATTATTCAGAATCTAAGAAAAGGCTCAGAGACTTCCTTTTATTACCTCAGCACAGGCCCCTTGCTATTCCACCTGTGTTAGACATTGTAGATGATGATTTTTCAGAGTCCAGTCTGACTCCTGACTCCTTGCCTCCAGCTCCTGTTAAGCCAGACAGATACTACAGGGTTCCTGATTCACATAAATTTATTTTAAAAAACCCTGCTGCTGACCCAGAAACTATCTCTCAGGGTCCCAAAGTGGTCAAGGCTTCCACTGCAAAAACCCTACCCCCTCTGACAGGGATTCTAGGGCACTGGACAGATGGGGAAAAAAGATTTACACTTCTGCTACCTTGGCTATAAGGGCTCTAAATTGTCAGCTTCATATGCTTAAATATCAGCAATTTATTATGTCACTGCTTAAACAGAAAATGTTGATAAATTCTGAATGTGCAGAAAACAAAGAAATGCAGGATTTATTGCATGCAGCTGAACAAGTTGGAAAACATACTTTGCAATGTGGTTTTGATTCTCTGGAGGCCTCCTGCAGGGCCACTGTTACGGGTTCTGTCATCAGGAGGCATGCTTGGTTAAAGGAACAGAATCTGCCTGATCATGTTAAAGCAAAATTATTAGATGCTCCATTACAGCATGATACCTTGTTTGGTGTTAAAGCAGAGGAGGTGTTGAAGAAAATGGAGGACAAAGCAAAATCTATGCAAACAGTCAAGGATTTCTTACAGGGACAGCCTCCAAGAATTAGCAGACACTGGCCTACAAAGAATTGGTCCTTTTCAGTGTCAGACAGGCCACAAAGGGGCAGATATAGACACCCTAGAGGCAGATCCCAGCCCCAAGGCACATACAGGTCTAAACAATGGGGTGCTTCTACCTCCAAAAGCAGAGAAGACAAATCACAGCCATACAGGAAACAGTCCCAATGACATCCCCCTGTCTGCACCAAGCACGTATCTTCTGGCAGCACCTTTAGGGGGTAAACTAGCACTTTTTTCATCAAAATTGGCACATAATAACCCAGGACAAATGGGTCTTGAACATAATGTCACAAGGCTACAAGTTTCACTTTCATACCCTGCCAAGGGCACATGGTTTGCCAGACCTGCCAAAAAATCAATGGGCAGAGGCACAAAAGCAAGTTTCATCCCTCATGGACATGGGGGCCATTCAGCAAGTACCAGAGCAAGAGCAGGGACAAGGATTTTACTCAACTGTTTTTGGTGCCCAGAAAGGACAAAGCCTGGAGACCAATACTGGACCTATTTATTCTAAACACATATCTGGATATTCCAAAATTCAAAATGTTGACTCTGCAGTAGCTTCTGCCCATGCTGGGCAAGAAGGCTTGGCTTGTGACTTTAGACCTAAAAGAGGCATACCTGCATGTCCCAATCAGACAATCATGCAGAGGATACCTTAGATTCATAGCTGGCTCAATGCACTACCAATTATCTGCACTGCCCTTTGGCTTATCTACTGTGCCCAGGGTCTTCACAAAATGCCTGGCTCCAGTAATTGTATTTTGCAGACAAAGAGGAATACAAATATATCCTTACTTGGATGACTGCCTCATTCAAGCAGAGAACAAGGACATTCTACTACAGCATCTGGCATTTGTAAAAAGATTACTAACATGCCTAGGGTACACAGTAAACGAAAAGAAATCAAAATTAGTACCCTCTCAAGAGATAATATTCCTGGGTGCAAGCTTGAATACAACTGCCCAGATGGCTTATCTCATGCCAGACAAACAAAGGCAACTGATTACTTATTTCAAACTGTTGGCAACAAAGGCCCAGTTATCTACAAGAAAAATTCTGCAGGCTTTGGGCTTCATGGCATCCTGCATTTTGCTAATTCCATATGCAAGACTGCATATGAGGAAACTTCAATGGTATCTAAAAAGTGTTTGGACTCAACATTGCCACAGCCTGGAAACAATAATTACCCTCATTCCCTGCCTGCAACAGGAGTTTCGATGGTGGGCAAAGGCCTGTCACCACAACAAGGGACAGCCATTCACTTTACCCACAGCCAGACAGACATTAACAACAGGTGCATCAGATTATGCCTGGGGGCCCAAATGTCAGGAAGATGTATTTAGGGCACATGGTCCACAAGCCAAATGCATCTACATATCAATCAAAAAGCGATGCTAGCTGTTCAAAATGCCCTGACAGCCTTCAAGGATCAACTTCATCCGGGACAACTACTGATAAAGACGGACAATACCACAGTCATGTGGTACATAAACAAGCAGGGAGGCACTCATTCTTATCCCCCTTGCAGACTAGCCATGATTTTCTGGGACACAGCATTGACTTACCAAGTACATCTGCAGGCACAATTCCTGCCAGGAAAGATAAATACTCTGGCAGACGAACTAAGCAGAAACCTCATGGATCCCCACGAGTGGAAATTGGATCCGCAAGTCTTCAGCATGATAACAAGGAAGTGGGGATGCCCAGACATAGATCTTTTTGCCTCCCCTCACAACTGCCAAATACAGAGATTCTGCACAAGGACTTATCACAAGCAAGCATAGAAAGTAGATGCTCTATCTTTCAGCTGGAAAAACTTAACAGTATATGCCTTTCCTCCACTGCCCCTCTTGCCCAAGGTACTCCTAAAGGTCAGACAAGAGAAGCCAGAAATTATACTGATTGCCCCAGACTGGCCCCGCCAGCACTGGAACCCAATCCTAAGGAACCTGTCTCAATGTCCAGCCTGGACATTACCTCATATTCCTCACTTACTGTCCCAACAAAACAATCAGATCCTGCACAGCCAACTCAAGACCTTAAATCTGGCAGCATGGTGGATAATGTGGTCATTCAAAACACCCCTCTTTCTAAAGTGTGATGGATGTTATTTTGGAGGCCAGGAGGCCTAGTACCAGAAAATCTTATGCTGAAAAATGGAAGAGATTCTGTGTTTGGAACCAGGCACATGGAATTGACACGATTGTACCAAATATTCCTCATATTTTGCGATACTTAACTGAGATGCTGGACAAAGGCCTATCCTTTTCATCAATTAAGATTCATGCCTGCCATTTTAGCTCATTACAATACAGAGCCACCTATTTTTTTCTCATCCTTTACTAAGGCAGTACCTCAGAGGAGCCAAAAACTTAAAGCCTCCAAGAAGATCACCAATGCCTGCATGGGACCTCAATTATGTCTTGGAAAAACTCACCCTGCCTCCTTTTGAGTCAGCCACTGCAGCTGATATAAAATTTTTATCTTGGAAAACAGCTCTGCTCCTAGCAATAACCTCTGCAAGATGAGTCTCAGAGCTACAGGCACTCATGGCTGTGGAACCTTTTATCATTTTCCATCCAGATAGGGTTTCTCTGAGGACAAACCCGACATTTATGCCTAAGGTAGTGTCCAGTGTGGCCCTTAACCAAACTATTCACTTGCCTACCTTTTATCCAAACCCACAGAATAAGGGTGAGAGACTTCTGCATTCTTTGGACATACACAGACAGCTGCGCTTCTACTTGGACAGAACCAAAGCTTTCAGAAAGACTGAGCAATTACTTAGTGGCATATGCTGCAGGACCACAAGGAAAGGCCATCTCAAAACAGACTATTTCAAAGTGGATAGGCCAATGCATTTGTTTCTGCTATTCACAACATGGCATATCAGTGCCTAAGGCCATTAGGCCACATTCAACCAGAGCAGCATCCACTTCAGCAGCCTTCCTCAGAGGAGTACCAACCAAAGACATTTTAGAGGCTGCAACCTGGAGTTCAGTGCACACTTTTACTAAGCACTATCACTTACCACTCTACTCTAAATCCAGGGCAGGCTTTGCCACTGCAGTTCTATAGGGCCTCATAGCCACTCCTAATCCTATTTAGCTCCAGCCTGCCAACCTTAGCTTTGGGATTCAACCCAATTGTAATGACTGCAGCAGTGAAACACGATGAACATAGTACAGTTGTGTACCTACCATAAATGTAGATGTTCGAGTGTATTCACTGTTGCAGTCCAGGTTACCCACCCACCATCCCCCTTCTCTTTGCTGGAACTTATCTGTACTTCTCTATTCTATACAACCTATGTGGTGTATTTGCTTGTAGATGAAGGAATACTTGACTTTGGTGCATGCATTCTTTATTGACATATTTTTAGCCTACCCTTTTGGGGGCACCTGACATCTGGGGCAAGAAAAACTGAAGAAAATGGCGTCTGCTGCATCTTTTATAACCCTGGCGCACTGACGTCAGGGAGGAGGCGACAACAACTGACGCCGTACCTAGACTGTGGAATTCAGGCTGACTGCGGGTAGCCTGCCAGCAAGATAACCCAATTGTAATGACTGCAACAGTGAATACATTCGAACATCTACATTTATGGTAGGTACACAACTGTGTTTTATTTAACAAGAGCACATACCTATGTCCTTAGCCACTTTACAAAACTTTTCTATTATTTAAACCACTTGTGCCCATGTAGACAATGATAATTTTTGCTTTTTTGGCCAGCAAAAACAGTTTAATGACTCATGATGTTTGAGACCCTTGCATCATTGAAGCTGCTATACGTATGGAGCCACATATGGCAAGTATGTCATGTCATTTTCTTGTCTGAGTCTCCATAACTAAACTATGTTTTAAACTAATTTCTGTACTGTGAAAGACCTTCAAAGTTCATGTTTAAGTACTCATTTCTTATTGTTAGAGACAGTGTGAAGAGTACAGAGACAACTTTATGATATGACACTAGAAAAAATGTTTTTGTTCTGCAGTGTATTTGTAACATATCTATATTTTGTTACTCAGTTATCAAAAAGTAATCCTTTTTGTAGTTTGCACTTTCCTCCTTTTCTCACACTTAGAGGCTAAAGTCAGACTCATTTCTGTAAACTCATCGTCTGAGTTTTCCATTAGAGTGTTTAGAAATGTTCACAGAGGTTCAAGGACTGGACTAAAGCCAAACCAGGAGCCATCTTTATGGAGCAGAATACTGAAGGTCTGAGTGTCACCCACGAGAGCTGTTTGGTCAGACAGTGGTGAAGTTTGCTGAGGAGGATTTTCAGAAGACAGTGTCAGCGTGATGATGAAAAATCTCTTGAAAAGCACAAACACAATGGATTATACACAGTGAAGAACTAAGAACATTGTGTATGCTAGGCTGTGCTGATATTCCAGCTGGGATGCAGGTGAGTGGAATCATAAACCCATGATGTGAAGTTGTTCTTTCTCGCCGTTTTGTTCTTACACGTGGGTCCGGAGCCGATCCCTTGGCTCTGAGTCGGCTGCTTTTCAAGCTCAGACTCTCAGAGAAGCTCAAGACCTAGTGGATATCCCATGGTGCTCTACTGTAAATCCCCAGATCTAGTTTGCCACTGCAAAAGATCTACAGCTCGTCGGAGGAAGCTCGGGCCAGTGACTTATTTTTCTATATTTATAGAGAATTTTTGTGGATAACTTTATCTTATATGGTTAAAATAGATGTGATTTTTCTATAGTATTAGGGTTTAGTTAGTTTATTTAGATCTAGTTGAATTTTTGAAGTGTTTTA